>NW_015172026.1:795740-822835 GCF_001447785.1 Gekko japonicus | reverse complement strand
GGGGGGGGTGGTATGTTTTTAACTGTACTCCAGCAGTTCCTCTAGGGCAGCTAGTGGCAGAGACAGACTGCTTCCACTCGCAGGCCATTTTGGCTACAATCCTCTGCGGAACACAGGGAGCCTGCTGGGTCCCAAGAAGTTGGACACTGACAGATGGCTGTTTCTCTTTACGCATGCAGAGTTTTGCCTAGGCCTTCTTGTTTCTTTGGTGAATAAATATTTCATAGTTAAGCACAGAAGTTTCCATTGTTGTGATGCGCGCTCGCTCTCTCTCTCTCTCTCTCTCTCTCTCTCTCCTGACTGATTGAGTTAGTGTGGTGTGGTGGTTAAGAGCGGCGGACTGTAATCTGGAGACCCAGGTTTGATTCCCCACTGCTCCACATATGGCCAGCTGGGTGACCTTGGGTCAGTCACAGTTCTCTCTCAGAACTCTCTCAGCCCCACCTGCCTCTCAGCCGCTCTGAGACTCTGAGTGAAGGGCGAGGTATTAAGCCAATCCCTTCTTCTTCCTCCTCCTCCTCCTCCATGTGCAGCCAGCTGGGTGACCTCGGGTCAGTCACAGTTCTCCCAGAGCTGTTCTCTCAAGAGCAGTTCCCTCAGAACTCTCTCAGCCCCACTTACCTCACAGGGTGTCTGCTGTGGGGAGAGGAAGTGAAGGAGATTGTAAGCCGCTCTGAGACTCCTTTGGGTAGTGAAGAGCGGGGTATAAAAACCAACTCTTCTTCTTCTTCTTCTTCTTGATCGATTGATTTCTGGGATAGCCTGATCTCATTGGATCTCAGAAGCTAAGCAAGGTCAGTGCTTGAATGGGACACCACCAAGGAAGACCGCAGAGGAATACAATGGCAAACCACATCTGCTTCTCGCTTGCCTTGAAAGCCCCATACTGGGGTTGCCATAGAGTTGCCAGCTCCGGGTTGGGAAATACCTGGAGATTTTAGGGGGTGGAGCCTGGGGAGGGGAGGGACCTCGGCAGGGTATAATCCCATAGAGTCCACCCTCCAAAGCAGCCATCTTCTCCAGGGGAACTGATCTTGGTCATCTGGAGATCAAGTGTAATAGCGGGAGATCTCCAGGTCTCACCTAGAGGCCGGCAACCCTAGGTCGCCGTAAGTCATCTGCAAACTGATGGCACTTATTGTATTTATACAAAATGTGCAGTCCCATTTCTGACCATTAGCATGCAACTGGCTTTACAACAAAATTCAAAGAGTCACAATAGATAGCTGGCATTTGATGTCCCCATCACTCCTTCGCAAATAGAAGGGGAAGTCGTGGAAGTAGTGACAGACTTCACGTTCCTGGGATCCCAGATCACCGCAGACTGTGACAGCAGCCATGAAATTAAAAGACGCCTGCTCCTTGGGAAGAAAGCGATGGCGAACCTAAACAGCATGATAAAAAGTAGAGACATCACCCTGCCAACAAAAGTCCGCATGGTCAAAGCAATGGTATTCCCAGTAGTCATGTATGGCTGCGAGAGTTGGACTATACAGAAGGCCGAGTGCCGAATAATAGATTCTTTTGAACTATGGTGCCGGAGAAGACTCTTGAGAGTCTCTTGGACTGTAAGAAGATCAAATCAGTCAATCCTAAAAGACGGCAAAGGATGAGATGGTGAGACAGTGTCATAGATGCAACGAACATGAAATTGAGCCAACTTCAGAGGACGGCGGAAGGCCGGAAGGCCTGGCGTGATCTGGTCCATGGGGTCGCGAAGAGTCGGACTCGACTGTGCGACTGAACAACAACAAATTTGATGTTCACGCACGCATGCCCTGTCTCAAGCAAGATGCTTCTCAGAGATTTTACTTCAAGATTCCTGGCAGAGGTAGTAGAAACTAACAACGTTTTGTCCAAGTTTACTTGTTTGTTTTTTAGTTTTATCACACTCTTCTCCCTGCTTGGGACCCAAAGTGGCTTATCACAGTGTTCTCCCTTCCACCACTTTATCCTCACCAACAACAACCTTGTAAGGTAGGACAGGCTAAGGGATTGTGATGGGCCCACGGCCACCCAGCAAACTTCCATGACAGAGCAGAGATTTGAACCTGGCTGTCCCAGATCCTAACCTGACCACGATGCCATGCCCACTCTCTCAAGAATCCCCGGCGTCTCAATACATGAGAGGCAAACTTCATATAGAAAGATGCAGGGATTGTTCCCAATAAACAGAGACAGAGAACACGTATGCAATGAAGCTGATGGGCAGTAGGCTCAGGACAGACAAAAGGAAACACTTCTGTAGGCAGAGAGTGATTAAAATTGGAATTCACTGCCAGAGGATGTAGTGAGGGCCACAGGAATAGACAGCTTTAAAGGGGGATTAGATAGATTCCTTGGACTGCAAGAAGATCAAATCAGTCAGTCCTCAAAGAAATCAACCCTGAATGTTCCCTGGAAGGCCAGATAATGAAACTGAAGCTCAAATACTTTGGCCACCCAATGAGAAGGGAGCACTCACTGGAGAAGACCCTGATGCTGGGAAAGATTGAAGGTCAAAGAAGACGGGGACGGCAAAGGATGAGATGGTTAGACAGTGTTATCGATGCAGCGAACATGAAGTTGAGCAAACTTCAGAGGACGGCGGAAGGCCAGAAGGCCTGGCGGGATCTGGTCCATGGGGTCGCGAAGAGTCGGACTCGACTGTGCGACTGAACAACAACAGATAGATTCATGGAGGAGAGGTCTATCAGTGGCCACTAGTTATGGTAACTAAAGGGAACCTCCACATTCAGAGGCAGTCAGCCTCTGAATCTCAGCATCAGGAGGCAACATCAGGGGAAGGTTTCAGCCTCTATGTCCTCCAGAGGAACTGTTTGGCTGGACTAGATGGACCACTGGTATGATCCAGCAGGGCTCTCCTCATGTTCATAATTGCAGGAAGCCATAACACGCAAGCAGGCATTAAAAGATGGGTGTTAATATTTATGTTGTGCTGATAACATTCTCTGGATCTCAATTTTCCCCTGGATTTTGGCATTGCACATTACCTGGTCTTTTTTTTCTGAAGCAGAACTAATGCACTAGGAATTCCCCGCTGCTTCATTTTGTATTTCCAAGGGTGTTATGCATAAAGATTGAGCTGCAATTCTCACTTCTTTCAGCTCATCTGCATCTTCCCCCTTTTTTCACATTACCAGCATGCTTGGGTACACTGGGGGGGGGGGACACTACCAAGGAAACACTCTTAGTGTGACTGTTGGACATACACTTGTATCCAGCTTCTTTACTGGCATTTTCCCCAGCACTGGGGTACACGTGTACATGACAGTCAAGCACAGCGCAAAAGAACCCTGGAGGCAACTGCACCACGGCTGCTTTTTTGCTATGTTGTGTCAATGCACACTTTGGGAACATAGAGGGGGGAGATGCAAATGAACAGCAGGGTGCCGCTAACAGCACAAGTTTCCAGTTCCAGAACTGACTGGAGACAGTAGCTAAACTAGCATTCAGGAGTTAAGTGTGGTGATGAACAATATTCCAGAACAGAGGAATGGAATGGGAGGGGAAGAGGAAGAGGAGGAGGAGGAGGAGGAGGAGATTGGATTTATACTCCGCCCTTCACTACCTGAAGGAGTCTCAGAATGACTAACAATCTTCCCCTTCCCCTCCCCACAACAGACACCCTGTGAGGTAGGTGGGGCTGAGAGAGCACTTCCGAGGACTGCTCCTGAGAGAACAGCTCTGAGAAAACTTGTAACTGACCCAAGATCACGCCAGCAGCTGCATGTGGAGGAGTCCATGGTGGTGGAAAGTGCCATCAAGTCTCAGCCAGCCAACATAGGGCAACCCTGTAGGGGTTTCGAGGCAAGAGACGTCCAGAGGTGGATTGCCATCGCCTGCCTCTGCGTAGCCACCCTGGACTTCATTGGTGGTCTCCCATCCAAATACTAACCAGGGCCGATCCTGCTTAGCTTTCCAGATCTGACGGGATCGGGTAGCCTGGACCATCCAAGTCAGGGCAGTCCATACCCAACTGAAACTAGCTCATGGGCATGTTCTCAGCATACAAAAATGCAGAGACTATATGCTGACCTGTGTGGCCTAGGTAAACCCGATCTCATAGAATCATAGGATGTTAGAGTTGGAAGGGACCTTGCAGGTCATCTAGTCCAACCCCCTGCACTCTGCAGGAGCATAGCCGAAGGATAGCCCTACAACATACCCAGGAGATGGTCGTCCAGCCTCCGCTTGAAAACGTCCTGCGAAAGAGCATCCACCACCTCCCGAGGCAGACTGTTCCACTGCTCAACCACTGTTACAGTTAGGAAGATCATGTGATCTCAGAAGCTAAGGAGGGTCAGCCCTGGTTAGCACTTGGGTGGGAGACCTCTAAGAAAGTCCCGGGTTGCTCTGCAGAACCACCTCGGTTCGTCTCTTGCCTTGAAAACCCTTTGGAGTAGCTATGAGACACACACACACACACATTCCAAACAAACAACTCCCAAATGCGCAAACCCAATCGTCTACCTTAATTCTAAGCGTACAACGGAACTCGCACCTGTTCGTTCATATCAACTCCATATCGCAGCTCCAAAACGAAATTTTCGCAGTTGTGGGGTGTCAAGTCATAGGGCATCTCCTTCCCCACCAGCTCCTCAGCCTGCCAGAGGATCTTGGAGAGGGGGAGAGGCGAGTGTGTCTCGTCATATTTATTGTTCACTCGGTAGCGGTCCTTCCGCACCACGTGCTCCAGCCAGTCCTTTTTGACGAAAGCCCCGCTGGACGTGAGCGCCAGGGGAATGCCATCTGCCAGGTGGTCGCCTGGGAAGCAGAAGGAACCAAGAGAAAGTGACAAATGAGGGGGCATCGACAGAGTCGGTGGGGACAAGGACCATTTCATCCCCCTAGATACACAATGACCCGCTACATGACTAAGGAACGTCATGGAGCCCTCTCTTCAAAGGATACACTTCTGGGTAGCAGTGGGTGTGAACAAGATCTTGGGGTACGTGTGGGCCGTAAATTAGATATGAGCAGCCAGTGTGATGCGGCGACAAAAAAGGCGAATGCGATCTTGGGGTGTATCAACAGAGGCATAACATCCAAATCACAAGACGTTGTAGTCCCGCTGTACACTGCATTGGCCAGGCCACACCTGGAGTCTTGTGTGCAGTTCTGGAGGCCTCACTTCAAAAAGGATGTGGACAGTATGGAGCGGGTGCCGAGGAGAACGACGAGGATGATCAGGGGCCTGGAGACCTATGAGCCCTAGGAGGAATGGCTGAGGGACTTGGGAATGTCCAGTCTGAAGAGGAGGAGGTTGAGGGGGGACAGGACATTTCTGTTTTCAGATATCTGTACAAACCCTACAGTATTGGCACTGGAAGTCCCATCCTGTTGATTTATATTTGACTTACACTAATGTAATCCGCTTGGAGTCTCAGCAAATAATGAAGACCATAAATAACCAAATAATTTTCTAAAAAATTAGTTATGTACTGTATTTCTATACCACTTTTCCTCATTGCTTGCAGCTCCCATTGACCGACTCTTACAGAGACGTCAGAATACATCAACCCTACACCCCCCCTAGTATGATTCAAAGTCACCCTACACTTAAAAAGAAATTCTCTAAAGCAACGGTCACACACCATTAACTCCAGGAAACGGTATGGACCCTACTGAGCCGCAAGCACAAGGCAGGAAGTCAGTTTGGCATCACATGGTTTTACAGTCATGTGACAGGAAGGGGAGGAGCCCACATCTCTGAACCTGCCTGTGCCAAATGGAATCCCGTCTACTGATGGGTGACCTTGATTCCTTATCTTGCTGTTTCTTTCAGCCAGCATGCATGGAGAAGTCAGAGTTGCCATCTCCAGGTCAGAAATTCCTGGAGATCTGGGAATGAAACCTGGGGAAGGTGAGGTTTGCGGAAGGGAGGAACCTCAGCTGGGTATAATACCATAGAGTCTGGCCTCCAAAGCAGCCATTTTCTCCAGGGGAACTGATCCCTATAATCTGTAAATTAAAGGTAAAGGCAAAGGTTCCCTTGCTTGAAAGCCAGTCGAGTCTGACTCTAGGGTTGCGGTGCTCATCTCCATTTCAATGTCGAAGAGCCAGCGCTGTCCGAAGAGTTCTCCGTGGTCATGTGGCCAGTATAACTAAACGCCGAGGCGCACGGAACGCTGTTACCTTCCCACCAAAGTGGTACCTATTTATCTACTTGCAATTTCTTGCTTTCAAACTGCTAGGTTGGCAGGAGCTGGAACTAGAGACGGGAGCTCACTCCGTCATGCGGCACACTCGGGTCTCGAACGGCTGAACTACCGATCTTCCACAGCCTGCAGTTCAGCGTCTTAACCACTTGAGCCACCGCAGCTCCTATAATCTGTATTTAGCTCTAATGCCTGGGGGTCTCCAGGCTCCGCCTGGAGGTTGGCCACCCTAGATGGGAGTCATGCTACCCATGCTTGTAGCAGGTCCTTCCAAAAAGCGGCAAGAAAATCACAGCTCTTTAGGGGCTCGTGTCCTAATTGGGGGGGGTCTCCGTGACCCTGCTGAGGATCTGGATCCAGGGGATGAAGACAGATGCTCTAAAACATGCAACTGCCGCTAGGTGATGCTGCCGCTTTGTTTCTGCTCCGCCGAATGAAACAGCCAAATAAATAAAAACAAATAAATAAATCAGTAGCTGGAGGGATGGAGGGAGGGAAGGCAGCGTGGTATATAGCCGACCTAGTCAGAACTCAAAAGCTAAGCAGGGTTCATGCTTGGACAGGAGACCACCAAGGAAGACTCTGCAGAGGAAGGCCATGGCAAGCCACCTCTGCTTCTCCCTTGCCTCAAAAGCCCCCTTGCTGGGGTCGCCGTTAAGTCGGTTGCGACTTGGCAGTACTTTACACACACCGTCTGTAGCTAGAGTTGTTAAAATTGCAATGAAATGAAACTCAGACTCTGCCTCATCAGGGTATGCTCTACAGAACTGACATTAAGCCGCCAGGAATATCGCTGAACTTACATTCGGCAGCCAAGTGGACAACCATCTTGTCCCCTACGTAGATGGCCCAGTGCTGATAAGCCGAGCGGAAGATCTCAACGAGGTCTCCAGGTTTTAATTCGTCCTGGGAAGAGAAAGGGTGACATTCAGTTGAGGCTTGAAGCTATTTATTTGATTGTATGGGGGAAACTTGACATACGCTGACCTCTCCAGAGACCTGCTCGAGAGCAAAATACCGAACATCAGAACCGGAAGGAAGGACCAGAGAGGGAAGGTCTGGTCTTCTTAATCACCTCAGCGAGGGGCACGATGTTGCTGTGATTACTGGCAAAGAAGAGACCTCACGTCCGGAAATGCAGCCTGCTTCTCTGATCGGGGAAGAGCTGGTATTTGACAATTCTGAGCTCGGCTTGCTAGGCGGGTTTAGTGACAGGGAAGCGCGGGAGGCTGCAGTGTCGTCCACACCATTACGTTACTCACAGGGAAAACCAGACATTTTATTCGCTTTATCTCTTTCCAGCCCGCCTTTCTCCCCAGTCGTTCACATCACTCTCTTCTCTTCCATTTTATCCACACCACAACCCTGTGAGGTAGATTCAGGTCGGTAGCTGCATTGGTCCGAAGCAGCAGAACAAAGTTTGAGACAGTCCAGTGGCACCTTTAAGGCCAAGTTTTATTCTGCTTTCACGTGCAGAATAAAACTTGGATGGTCTTAAAGGTGCCACTGGACTCGGACTTTGTTCTTGTGAGGCAGGTTAGGCTGAGAGTGGGTGACCGGCTCAAGGTCCCCCAGCCGGCTTCCAGAATAGAAGTGGGATTTGAACCTGGGTCTCCCAGATTGTAGACCAACACTCTAACCACTACGCCAGGCTGGCTCTCCAGAGGGTAGCTCTAAGAATCACTGGAAATTCTGTGGGTTTTACCACAGAGTTCCCAGTGATTCCTAGAGCTACCCTCTATCACTTCTGGGTTTTCCCCAGATGTGACATCATGGCACAGGCGATACCGCCAACGATTTTTTATTTTTCTCCTGACACCACTTGGAGCAGTGGTGGCCAACAGGAACTGGGACAAATAAGACTATCTTCTGTCAGCACTGGGGTCAAAAAGCCCAACAAACATTGAAGCCTGTCTTGAATCTGTCCATAATCCATCAGATTTCTCCCTGCCCTACCAGATTCTGCCCTGTCCTGCTCGATCTGTCCAAGCTGCACCCTCCAGCAGTGTTCCCTCTAAGCCGAGTTAGTGTGAGCTAGCTCAAAGTTTTTTAGCCTCCGGCTCACGCATTTTTGTCTTAGCTCAGGAAGGATGCCTCCTAGGGTTGCCAAATGGCACTCACCTCCTTGGCGGGGGACTCCTGGGCAGCTCCCGGTGCATGTGTGCGCAAAGCACGCGTGCGCTGCATCTACGTCACCCGGATGTGACGTCATGACGCCGGGCACACTGGGGGCGGGGCCACAGCCATTTGAGGGGAAAACATAGAGGGGAAAACTCTATGTTTTCCCCTCAAATGGCTGTGGCCCCGCCCCCAGCGTGCGACATCACATCCGGGTGACGTGCACGCGGGGATGGGGTTTCCCCCGGGGCCCAATTCCGCAGGGGCGGAAATCGGGCCTCCAAAGCAGGGGAAAATCCGCCCCCCGGGGGGATTTGGCAGCCCTAATGCCTCCAGAGCAAACTAATTTATGCAGTAGCCAAATTGCTCGCTCACAACTTTAATGTCAGTAGCTCACAAAGCAGAATTTTTGCTCACAAGACTCCACTGCTCAGAGGGAACCTTGCCCTCCAGCCCAACAGTGTCTGCCCTAGGCCTGCCTGCCATCCATCCTTAAATATTCCCAGGTTGCCAGAGCCAGACGCTGAGAGGAGGCCTGTACTTTTAAGGCTGCGAAGAATTTCAGCTATCCCTCCATGGCACCACTGAGATGAAAAGCAACACTGAGCAAGAATTCTACCCCGTCAGCTCTTAAAGGGCCAGTAGCCTTCTCAAGGCCGGGACCTGGCAACAAAACTTCGAAGCCTGTACAGTAACCACAGCTTGGCCTTTTCAGCTGTAATAGAGCTCCCTCTGCTGGCATTTGCATATTCTGCAGGAGAATGAGGGAAGCAAAAAAAAAAAAAAAGCTAAATATATCCAAAACAAAATCAGCTTCTTTCCCCCTTTTAATTTATTCTTCCATTCTTCCTCTAAGAATGTCAGGAAAACGTATATACCCCCTCCTGTTTTACCTTCACAACAACCCCACAAGGTAGACTTGATAGTCACACTATCTGAAGGTCACCCATTGAGATTCACAGCTAAGTAAAAAATTTGAACCAAGGCTTCTGTTGGCCACTCTGGGTCTCTTTGTTTTCTTCATTCTACACCACATAATCCAGCTTCCGGAATGGGAAGTGGGAAGCCAGATATGGGTTTGAGCTCTGGGGACCCACGTTCAAATCCTAACTCTTGAGGGCCTATACTATACAAAGTCCTCATACTGCGTAGGGGATAGGGTCACCATGAGCACTGTAGGGTTGCCAGCCCCCTGGCAGGGGGAGATTACCTGCCTCTCATTCCGAACTGCTGCTCCAAGCAGCAGCGGGGGGGGGGGGAATGATGGAGTGACATCACTTCCAGGAAACCCCAGGAGTGATGTCAGTCCTCTCTAGGAATCACCAGAAAATCTGTGCCTTTACCAATGAAATAAATAAATACCATAGTGTGATTCCTAGAGAGGAGGGACCTCACCTCTGGGTTTTCACCCAGAAACGATGTCACAACATCGACAGTGTCATTCCTCCCTTTTTTTCCTCCTGCCATCATCGAATCCATCAGCGGTGGGAGGTGAGTGCAGTGGGGGGAGTGGCCCACTAGCAGTGGGCATTTGGCTAACTTAGCTCAGGCACCTCTCTGTTAGGGTTGCCAGATCCCTTCTTCTTGTTGGCGGGGGGATCTGGGAAGAGACGTCATCACATCGGGGCAACACTCTGGTTTTTGGGCAAAACTCTAAGGTAAAATCGGGGTTCCGAAGCAATGTTGCTGTTTGGGGGTGGGGTTTCCCCCAGTGGCCAGCAGAAGCCCCCAAAACTGGGGGATTCCCCACACGGACCTGGGGAACAGCAACCCTACTCCCTGTACACTAGGCTTGCCAAGTCCCCTCGGGGGGCGGGGAAACCCCCGCCCGAGAGGCCCGTTACCCACCGCCAGCGGATCAGGCCCAGGGGGGAACTCCTCCCCCAAAGCACGCGACGTGCCCAGCGTCAGCACGTCACCCAGAAGTGACGCAGTCGTGTCGGGCGCGTTGGGGGCGGGGTCGCGGTCATCTGAGGGAAAACTCTATGGGTTTCCCTCAGATGACTGTGCCCCCGCCCCCGGCGTGCCCGACATGATTCCGTGAACTCCCGGAGCAGTGCTGGATTCCCCCGCTGTATCTAAGGTAAGGACCTGGCAACCCTACTGTACCCTGCAGTCCCAAATAGAACCTCCACACAACAAAGAACTGACTTTATGATTCCCTGGAACTGACTTTATGATTCCCTGGACGTCTTGAGCTTCTGAGCGGGTCTGGAATCTTGAGAAAGGGCAGTGCGTGTCAGAACAAAATGGCTCCCATGAGGGCATAGCCAGTTGCCAAGCGGCCGCTGCAAGAATGAAGCCAATCACCAAAGCTTTGGCGGTTCCAAGCCAAGCATCTCCTTCAGTGGAGGCAGCTGCCTCTGAACGGACACCCCCTGCAGATGCAAAAATATTGCTTCAAGGGCTCTTCTGACGCACCAAGGAAGTGAAGTGAAGCTGGGATCAGCTCTTTGCTTCGGGGTTATGGCACTGTTTGGTTTCAGTTTCCTTTCCAGCCACAGGGAGAGGCTTCCAAGTCCAGAGAGATAAGAAAGTTGTGTGGCCAAACGAAAGATGGACAGCTGTGGCGCATCTGCCCAGGCCGAGCTCAGAGCTCTGCTAGTCAGTCAGGTGAAAAGGAGCGACCCAACACTCCCTGTTTCTCTTTTTCCATACCAACCAAGAGTATTGGGATTTTATGCCCAAGATTTAAGAAGGAAGTGAGCATCAGGAAACACATTGGTAGAAGCCATAGTGCCATGAGGTCGCCTTTTGGAGAACTGCTCATCTACGTCAACTGCAAACAGCTCTTCAAAGACATCCCCTGCTCTGAAATCGTTTGAACTGGAGGGATATCAGGGATTGAACTCAGAACCATCTGCACGCTAAGCAAGCACTCACCCACTGAGCTATCGCCCACATTAAACAGCCACCTACTTACCCGCTCAGCTGGGTTCTTCACCCTGATAAAAAAGGCTGAGTGGTTCTGCGCCTCCTCATTCATCTTTTCCAGGGTCCGTGTGTTCTTCTCAATGTCGACTTCCTATGGGCATAGCTAGAAGAGAAGGCATTGAGATGAGCCACAAAAGTGCCTTGTGACTTACTCTCCATCTCTGGGATGAAGAAGAAGAGATTGGGTTTATACCCCGCCCTTCACCACCCAAAGGAGTCTCAGAGCGGCTTACAATCTCCTTTCCCTTCCCCTCCCCACAACAGACATCCTGTGCAGTAGGTGGGGCTGAGAGAGCTCTTTCAAGAATTGCCCTTGAGAGAACAGCTCTGAAAGAACTAATGACTGACCCAAGGTCACACCAGCAGCTGCATGTGGAGGAGTGGGACATCAAACCTGGTTCTCCCAGATTAGAGGCCATGTTCTTAACCTCTACGGCAAACTGGCAGATTTGCTGGCACCCAGTATTTCTCCCATATCATCTTTTCCAGGGCAATACTGGTTTTTACCAGGTAGAGCAGTTAATGCCTATGCTATCTGGAGAAAAAATAAACTTACAAGGATCAGCGATATAACATCTAAAGGACAAATTACGGAAAAATTCCAGAGCAGAGTAAAGCGATACCATCACTTTGTGTGATCTAGACACTTTACGTCTGTTGATACGGCCCAAAATCGTATTTGCTTTTTTAGCTACTGCATCACACTGCTGATTCATGTTCAATGTATGGTCTACTAAGACCCCTAGATCCTTTTTGCACATGCTACTGCCATGACAGGTCTTCCCATCCTGTAATTGTGTATTTGATTTTTCCTACCTAAATGCAGAACTTTACATTTATCCCTGTTGAAATACATTTTATTTGTTTTAGCCCAGTTTTCCAGCCTGTCAAGATCATACTGTATCCAATTCCTGACTCTGTCTTCTACCGTATTTGGTACCCCTCCCAGTTTAGTATCATCTGCAAATTTAATAAGCATTCCATCTATTCCTTCATCCAGATCATTTATAAAGATGTTGAACAAAACAGGTCCCAGGACAGAACCCTGAGGCACTCCACTTGTCACTCCTTTGAGAGCCACTCCTTTGAGAGCCAGTTTGGCGTAGTGGTTAAGTGTGCGGACTCTAATCTGGGAGAACCGGGTTTGATTCCCCACTCCTCCACTTGATCCAAGTGCTCTCCCAGATTAGAGCACGGACTCTAATCTGGGACAACTGGGTTTGATTCCCCACGCCTCCACATGCAGCTGCTGATGTGACCTTGGGTCAGTCACAAGCTCTGGCACAACTGTTCCTAAAAGAGCAGTTTGTGTCAGAGTTCTCTCAGCCCCACCCACCTCACAGGGTGTCTGTTGTGGGGAGGGGAAGGGAAAGGAGTTTGTAAGCCGCTCTGAGACTCCAAGTGAAGGGCGGGGTATAAATCCAATCTCTTCTTCTCTTCTTCTTCTCTTCTTTTCCAAGAGGATGAGGAACCATTAACAAGCACTCTTTGGGTCCGATCTGTCAACCAGTTACAGATCCACCTAACAGTAATAGGATCCAAACCACATTGTACCAACTTGTCAATTAGAATATTATGTGGAACCTTATCAAAAGCCTTACTGAAATCAACATAAACTATATCTACAGCATTCCCCTGATCCAGCAAGGTAGTAACTTTCTCAAAAAAAGCGATAAGGTTAATCTGACATGACTTGTTCTTGATAAACCCATCCTGGCTGTTAGTAATCACAGCCATCCTTTCTAAATGCCCAAGGACTGACTGATTGATGATTTGTTCTAAAACTTTTCCAGGTATAGACGTCAAGCTGACAGTTCGGTACCCGGCTCCTCCTTTTCCCCCTTCTTGAAGATGGGGACAACATTTGCCCACATTCAATCTTCAGTCAGAAATTTAAGCTTTCATTTTTAGATTTCCAACAGATACACAGGTAACTGAAATCTCCCATGACTACTGTGTGCTGTTTCTTTGAGAACTTTGGGATCTGTTCTAGGAGTCTCTCATCCAAGTCCTCTGCCTTGGTTCCCTTGTGAAATACACTTTTGGGTATAAGATAGAGAATTGTTACTGTTTTTCAAAAATGTCCTAATTGATTTCTAATTGGTCTGATTGATGTTTGTAAAAGAAGTCTTTGTATTCTGATTATAGTAAAACGTTTATAATTATAAAAACCTAAAAACATTGCTGCCATGCAGTTGTAATATTTTAATGATTATGGTTGACAACTGTGGATTCTAGTTTGGTTATTGGGTGATCTATAGCAGACCCCCACCATAATATCACTGTTATTTCTTGCTCCTTTTATTTTTATCCAGAGATTCTCAACTGGACTTCCATGCTCAGATTCATGTATTGCCTCACAAGCATATACCTCCTTTACATATAATGCTACTCCTCCAACCTTCCTTATTTGTCTATCCCTTTTAAACAAGTTGTACCCCTCAATCCTAATATTCCAGTTGTGAGTGTCATCCCACCAAGTTTCAGTAATGCCTATTAGGTCATAGTCCCCTTCATCATCATCATCATCATCATCATCATTATTATTATTATCCCACAAGCTGACTTCAAGTTCCTCCTGCTTGCTTCCCATACTCTGTGCATTACTGCAGAGACATCAGAATCCATGGTTTATGTGCCCTGAGGTTTTTGTTTCAGTACTTACATACGAGTTAATGTTTCCTAGCATATGTGCCACACCCCACAAACCTTTAGTGTTCTTATCTCCAGTTAATGGCATCATACTAGGTTTTAAATTTTTGTCTTACTCCCCCATAGGATTTAGTTTAAAGCCCTCCTTATCAGGTTTGCAAGACTCTTATCAAACACGTTTTTTCTACCCTCATAAGGTAAAAACCATCTCCCGATAGAAGAGCTTCATCACGAAAATGTAAGCCATGGCCCAAAAAAACCAAATCTTTCCTGATGACACCATCTATGTAGCCAGTCATTTATTTGCAGTATTTTTCTTTCCTTTCTTAAGCCACAGCCTTCAACGGGAAGAACTGACAAAAACACAACCTGTGCTCCTAGGTCCTTCACTTATTTACCCAGAGCCACATAGTCTCTTTCAATATGTTCTGGGCTATGCCGGGCAGTATCATTTGTTCCCACACGGATGAGCAAGAAAGGATAGTAACCTGTGGGCCTGATGAGTCTTCCTACCCTTTCTGTCACATGCTGGATGTGTGCACCTGGTAGATAGCATACCTCTTGAGATGACAAGTCTGGTCAGCACGCTTTAGCCTTTACTCCTCTCAGTAGGGAATCCCCAGTTACCAGCGCACACTGGGGAGCAGAAGCTCGAGTCCTCTCATCTACGGGGGCCTGAGAAATTTCCTTCAAGCTTCATGGAGGCTGGGGGAGTAGCCCTTGTTCCAGTGATCCAGAATCAATATCTATGGGGAGATCTTGGAACCGATTGCTTAGCAACAGAGGCTCAGAATGTCTCCTGGTTTTCCTGCTCCAGTGGGTTACCCTCTTCCATGTACCCTCCTCCTGTGTCAGGTGCTCCTCCATTTGCTGAGATACCTTTCCCTCCACCTCCTGTTGCCCTCCCAAGAGTGCTTCATGCATTCTGTCCATGAACTCTTCTCCTTCCCTTATAAAATGGAGTGTGGGCAAGCATGCCTCAAGTCCCTGTATCTTCTCCTCCAGTAGGGCTACCAACTTACACTTGCTGCAAGTGTAATTGCTGTTATCCTCAGGTCAGAATGCAAACATGCCACAGACTTTGCACGTCACTGCCTCAGCCCCCTCACCAGCCATGCTGCTGCAATCCATTGCAGAAGTGGTTCCGTTTCTCTTGCACTTCACTGAGAACTTCCCTGCCAAACTGCCTCACAATACTACTTGTGCAAAGCTTGCAGAAGCAAAGACAAAGCTTAACACATGTAGGGTGTTGTTGTGTATTGAGCCTAAGCCTTTCCTCTAGCTGTGCATAGAACAGGCTGAGATTGCTTCTCTAGAACAATAGCTCACCTGGATCCAGGAACTAACTTATAGATAAGCAGTGTAATTTAAATAGCCTATCACTGGGCGTGTGTGTGTGTGTCGGGTGCGGTGTTTTGCATGCATATAAGCAGGGCTCCAGCCCTGCTAGAGCTGTCTTGTAGTTTGCTGAAACCACTGAATAAACTAGAGCTGATCCCTGCAATGCGTCTAGAACCCAGTATTTAATAGGTGTAAAAGAAGCTCAGCTACTTACGGGGTCCCCAGGCCTGACCCCCAGGCTAAGAGCCACAGGGCAAGAGCCCTTTAGCTCTCGCCCTTCAGCTCATGCCAAAGGATCATGCCTCTGGCGAGGAGGAGCCTTACACAGTTCAAGGCTCACCCAGCAGAGAACAGGGCCAGCAGTCAGCCCCAGGCAAAACAGACCCTCCCCAATCAACAACAGTCATTTTCTGCCATCAGCTACAATCGGCTACAACCCAGGCAAAAGAGACAAACAGAAACAACACTTACTCAAACAGGCATCACTCTCCAGTAGGCTATACACACCCACACATCCTCAGACGCTGTCCTCCCACACAGTAACCTCAGCTAATTCTCCCCGGCAGTTAAGGAAAGCTGCTTGTAAGCTGCTTCACATACCGGCAGGGGAGAAAAGTGAAGTATAAATAGCGAAATAAAGAAGCAGCATGTGGACAAATTACTGGCATGCTTAGTTTCCTATGTGTTAGGAGTGGGGGGTTTTCCCCCAACCAGGAAGGATTTCTTCATGTGAGCCTTCATTTGCAGTCTGAATGGTACAGCTCAGATGCCGCCTTTCTACCCCTGTGAGCATTGTGTGTGCGTGTGAAGTGCTGTCATCTTGCTTCCGACTTATGCTGACCCTATGAATTAACGACCTCCAGAACTTCCTATCATTCGCAGCCTTGCTCAGGTCTGGCAGACTGAGGGCCTTTGTGGCTTCCTTGGTGGAGTCCATCCATCTCACTTTGGGGCTTCCTCTTTTCCTGCGGCCTTCAACTTTTCCTAGCATTATTGTCTTTTCTAGTGACTCTTGTCTTCTCATAATGTGGACAACGTACAATTGTTGTTGTTCAGTCACACAGTCGAGTCCGACTCTTCGCGACCCCATGGACCAGATCACGCCAGGCCCTTCTGTCTTCCGCCGTCCTCTGAAGTTGGCTCAATTTCATGTTCGTTGCATTGATGACACTGTCTAACCATCTCATCCTTTGCCGTCCCCGTCTTCTTTGACCTTCAGTCTTTCCCAGCATCAGGGTATTCTCCAGTGAGTGCTCCCTTCTCATTTGGTGGCCAAAGTATTTGAGCTTCAGTTTCATTATCTGGCCTTCCAGGGAACAGTCAGGGTTGGTTTCTTTTAGGATTGACTGATTTGTTCTTCTTGCAGTCCAAGGGACTCTCAAGAGTCTTCTCCAGCAGCACCATAGTTCAAAAGAATCTATTCTTCGGCGCTCGGCCTTCCTTATAGTCCAACTCTCGCAGCCATACATGACTACTGGGAATACCATTGCTTTGACCATGCGGACTTTTGTTGGCAGGGTGATGTCTCTACTTTTTATCATGCTGTTTAGGTTCGCCATCGCTTTCCTCCCAAGGAGCAGGCGTCTTTTAATTTCATGGCTGCTGTCAGTGATCTGGGATCCCAGGAACGTGAAGTCTGTCACTACTTCCACGACTTCCCCTTCTATTTGCCAAGTAGGGAGAGTTCAAGCTTGATTTGATCTAGAGCCCACTGACTTGTCTTTTTTGGTGATCCATGGGATCCATAAAACTCTCCTCCAACACCACACTTCAAAGGAATTAACTTTCTTCCTGTCAGCTTTCAGCGTGGTGTAGTGGTTAAGAGTGGTGGACTATAATCTGGAGAACCTGGTTTGATTCCCCCCTCCTCCTCCTCTTCCCCATGAAGCCTGCTGGGTGACCATGGGCCAGTCCCAGTTCTCTCAGAACTCTCTCAGCCCCACCTGCCTCACAAGGTGCCTGTTGTGAGGAGAGGAGTAGTGGAGAGCTATTGTGGAGCAGCAGATAAGAGCGATGGACTCCAATCTGAATAATTGGGTTCGATTCCCTGCTCCTCCCCCACATGAAGCCTGCTGGGTGACCATGGGCCAGTCACAGTTTCTCTCAGAACTCTCTTAGCTCCACCTGCCTCACAAAGTGCCTGTTGTGGGGAGAGGAAGGGAAAGGCAATTGTAAGCAGCTTTGAGACTCCTTAAGGTAGTGAAAAACATAGTATACAAACCAATTCTTCTTCTTCACTGTCCAGTTGTGAGAATTAGCCATAATCAAAGGGAGTGATCTCCTCATAGATTACTTTGAGAGGGAATCATCCTTTGACTATGAGCCTATGGGTACGGGTACGGGTACGTACATACTTGCTTCATTTATCCCCTGCTTTTCTCCTCCGCTTAGATCATTTTCCTGCCCATATGTCTACATATGTCTCCCTTCACTTCTGTACACTACAGTATATAGCAATAGGTACAATATGAGTAATGGAGGAGGTGATGGTGTACCTGGGTGATGGTCCAGACCTGGGAATGATGGCTCAGAAGTTGCCAGAGCAACACCTGCTAACCACAAGGAGCTGTCCCTGGTTCTGCAATTGCACAATAGGAGATGGGTGGGTCTGTTTCCCCCTCTTCCCAGTGGCTCTCAGTAAAACCAGAACATCCATGGACTACTGTACAACCCCCTGACCTGGATGGCCCAGACAAACCCAGTCTCATCAGATCTCAGGAACTTGGATGGGAGACCACCAGGGAAGTTCAGAGTTGCTACGTGGAGGCAAGTAATGTCAAACCACTTCTGTTCCTCTCTTGGCCCTACAGGTTCACCATAAGTCTGTGAGTTGATGGCACTTCACACACACACACACACTGTACAACAGTGACTACAAGCACAAGCCAGGAAGTTTCCAATTCAAATTTTAACTCAGTGGCTAACTCACTAGACAAACCTCTTTGAGTCAGCCCGATATCTCTGAAGTAACTAGCCTGAGCTTGTCAACTCATAGAAGCTAAGCAGGGTTGCCCGTGGTCTGTACTTGGATGGGAGAACACCAAGGAAGACTGGGGCTGGTATGCAGACGATGGCAATGACAAACCACCTCTGCTCATCTCTTGCCTTGAAAACCCCATGAGGGGGACATCGTGAGTCAGTTGCAACTTGATGGCACTTAATTATATTATTATTATATTCAGGGCTCTTTTTGTAGAAAAAGCCCAGCAGGAACTAATTAGCATAATAGGCCACACCCAACAGCAGGAACTCATTAGCATATTAGGCCACACCCCTGACAGCACAGCTCATTTGCCTATTAGGCCACACCTCCATGTTACCAGAAGTGTGCTCATCCAGCCACACCCACCTTTTGCTTCTTATTCTGTTTACCTTGTTTGTTGTCCAAACCCAGGGCTTTTTTGTACCAGGAACTCCTTTGCATATTAGGCCACACACCCCTAATGTAGCCAATTTGAATGAGTTTCTGCTGTTGGGTGTGGCCTGTTATGCTAATGAGTTCCTGCTGGGCGTGGCAAACTCGGGAGCCAGCCGGAACGTTCCTGCCCCAAAATAGCCCTGATTATATTAACTGAAAGAATATTGGACTGGTCACAGGAAGCACTTCTAAGAGGAGTCAAAGTTCTCAAGAGATGTTACCGCCATGGAATTGAAATTCAGAGGTGGTCAGGTTTAGCCGCCGGGCGGTTTTGGTTCTCCCCTGCTTTTTGTAACAGGGGGTAGGGGGAGGAAAGAGATAGCCTAAGGAATTACAGCTCTTATTGATGAGACAAGATTCCCTTGGTGGCTTCAAAAGGCGCCTAGCCTGGCGTTCTCTCATTTGCAACTGTATTTGCATTTCATCAGTTAAAAGGCACAGTTGATTAATCATCTGAAATTAATATGCATTTACACGTTTCCTTCCCTTGTTGCCCTTATCACTGGCTGTCTTCTCTTCCTCTGTCGAAATTTCAATTATAAGGTTTTCAAGACGGGGCCCTGAATCAGTCGACAGCCCCAGCTGCCAGGGAAATTGACCCAATAGCAAAATGAAAAAGGTGGTATTCTGACTGACTGCTGGGTCCTCTTAAGAGGCTCTGATCCACTCATGGATCCAAATTTAGGACCCTCCAGCACCTGGTTCACACAGGGTTGCCAGCCGCCAGGTAGGGCCTGGAGATCTCTTGGAATTAAGACTGATGTCCAGGCAACAGAGAGCAGTTCCCCTAAAGAAAATGGCTTCTTTGGAGAGTAGACATTATGGCATTATACCCCACTGAGATCCCTCCCCTCCCCAAATCCTTCCCCAGGCTCCACCCCCCAAAATCTCCATGTATTTCCCAACCTAGACCTGGCAACCCTAGGTGCACATTAAATGAAGAAAACACACCAAGCCCCACTCTTCTCAAACCCCAGAGAACCCCACATACCTGCAATGTCCTGCAACTTTTTTCCTCTGGAAACTAAATTAGCCATCCCATTTTCTACTTGGTGCTAGGAGTGACATCACAGGGAAGTTGCTACCTCACCTGTTACCAGGTAACCATGAAATACCCTGGTATGTGTGAGATGCTGATGATGGCCCCATTCAACTCCATCAGCACGAGGAACCGAACACCGGATCATAATCTCTCTCAAGTCTTTCGTCCACAGAGACAAGAAAGGGGGAAGGGGGCCATTTTGATTTGCTCGGCAAGGTGGTCGCTGTGCTGCTAAACAGCCAGGCATTTGGATACCTGAATAGCTGACCCCCACTGTTGCTCATCCTTTCTGGTTTTGGTGAAAGGGTGTGTGTAAAGCAGCACACCAGCGTGATGTTGAACTTAGCATGCCCCAGTTCAAATCCCCACTCTGCCAGGGAAGCTCTCTGGATGACTTTGGACCAGTCTCTCACCTCACCTTTGGGCCAGTCTCTTACCTCACAGCGTTGTTGTGGTGAGAAAATAATGGAGGCGGGGAGAACCATGTTATAAACTCCACTGGGGAGGAAAGTGGCGTCTACATATCCAAATAAATAAATATGCTGTTCCTTCAGATTTATGAAAAGCGGACCATTTTTAAAGCAGTTGTGACTGTGGGAGCCAGTGTGTGAGGGAGTCCATTTCAAAGAAGGAGGAGGAGGAGATTGGACATACCCTGCCCTTCACTACCTGAAGGAGTCGCAGAGCGGCTTACAATCTCCTTTCCCTTCCCCTCCCCACAACAGACACCCTGTGAGGTAGGTGGGGCTGAGAGAGTTCTCTCGAGAACTGCCCTTGAGAGAACAGCTCCGAAAGAACTTATGACTGACTCACGGTCACTCCAGCAGCTGCATGTGGAGGAGTGGGGAATCAAACCCGGTTCTCCCAGATTAGAGTCCTCCCTCCTAACCACTACACCAAACAAGCTAGAGGTGCCCTACCATAGTTGGTCAGAGAAGGTTTAGGCATCTGATGTGACTCTCCGTTGGTCAATAAACTGTCCTCAACAGGAAGCAGGCAAATGACATTTAAAAAGAACTAACATCGTAGGCTGATGGCAAACATTATGTATTTGCTTTCTGTCCATCTTAATTTTGTCTGTGTTACTGGAGGGGCAAAAATCCTTCATTGGGGAGGCTATAGGGTGGGACAGGGGCGTGGCCACCCTATTTAATGTGCATTGAAGAGGTCAGAAAGGAGTTGAGGGGCTGTAAGAGGGGCTGTGGCTCAGTGGAAGAACCTCTACTTTGCCATGCAGAAGGTCCCAGGTTCAACCCACGGAATCTCTATTGTAAAAAGGACCAGATAGGAGGTGATGTGAAAGACCTCCAGCTGAGACCCTGGAGAGCAGCTGCCAATCTGAGTAAGCAATACTGACCTTGATGGACCAAGGGTCTGATTCAGTATAAGGCAGCTTCACATGTGCTCCCATAGTACTCTCATTCCACACAAGATGTAAAACTGAAATGTTCATTGCTTACAACAGACATACTTTGTGTAGCCTTTGTGGACTTAAATCCAAAAAGCTGGGAAACTTAAAAGCTGCATTTGATTCTATACCTAGAGAGTGTCTATGAGCCAAATGTCATGAGTCTTCCATCGTTTGCATACTTCTGTACTTAATTTGGCAATTATATAATAACCCTGCTGCTTGTGTTAGAACATAAGAACATAAGGGAAGCCAATGTTGGATCAGGCCAAAGGCCCATCCAGTCCAACACTCTGTCACACAGTGGCCAAAAATCCCAGGTGCCATCAGGAGGTCCACCAGTGGGGCCAGGACACTAGAAGCCCTCCCACTGTTGCCCCCGCCCAGAATACAGTGCATCCCTTGCCCCAGACCGAGAGCTCCTATCTATACCTTGTGGCTAATAGCCACTGATGGACCTCTGCTCCATATGTTTATCCAATTCCCTCTTGAAGCCGTCCATGCTTGTAGCCGCCAACACCTCCTGTGTTCCTTGGGGCCTTAAAGGGTAACTGACAAAGGACATCCCTTTGTCCAGGGGAGTGAGCAGGGTTGTTTGTTGGCTCCCCTCCCATTTAATTAGGGTTGCCAGCTCTGGGTTGGAAACACCTGGAGTTTTTCAGGGTGGAGCCTGAGAAAAGAGGGGTTAGGGGAGGGACCTCAGTGGGATATAATGCCACAGAGTCCACCCTCCAAAGCAGCCGTTTTCTCCAGGGGGACTGATCTTGGTCGTCTGGAGATCAACTGTAATAGTGGGAGGTCTCCAGGTGCTACCTGGAGGTTGGCAAGCCTGCATTTAATCTCTAAATAGTCTTGCAGGGGCCTTAGTTGCAATGAATTCCAATGCCCGTGTTCTGGTTACCAGTCAGATCCCATTGTTAACTCCATGCAGATGATACTGTCTTTATATCTAGGTCACCGGTGGGCCTGCATAGATTCCCAGCGGCATTTCAGAACTTTTGCAGGCTTGGTGATACATTGCAAAAAATCTTAAGTTGTGATCTTTTCGATACCTTCTCGGCCCAAGCAACTCTCCTGCAAGTTGAATAGTCAGCCAATTGAGCAAATGTCCCAGTTTCGTTACCTAGGTATTATATTTCCCAAGCTTCTCTCCTATGGAAAGCTCACAAAGGGCTTGCTCTGCTTTCAGTGTCCACAGCCCCTCTGCAGTTCTTTGTCACTTCTTCTCTCTCTGCTGAGGGTCAGGATGTCCCTGCAGCAATTCAAGTCTTTAGAGCGGAAGTGCTGTCTCAGCTTTTATATGGTGTGGCCGTTTGGATTGCTGGAGTGGATAGTTCTATTTCTTACGGTGGAATTGGGATTGTACTAAACTGCAGCAGTCCAGAAGGACATCTTCATATAGAAATAGGTCTGTACTCCGCTGCTGTGATTATTGATGGCATTCTGCATTATTGTAGGTATCTTCTGGCTTTTACTGCAGCGTCTTCTGCCTTGTAATCCTGCATTCTGCTTTGCTCATGTGATACCTTGCCCTAGGCCAGGGGTCCCAGATGTGGTGCCCTCCAACACTTTTTCTGCCTCCAAGTGTTTTTAGGAAATGGGCAGGGCCAGGTGGGGCTTTTGCCCAGCAAGGCTTCTGACTAGCCCCTGGAGATTTGATTATCTGTGCAGATTTTTTAAAATGACTGTGTAATGATTTCATGTCTTCGTGTGTGTGTTTCTTTAAATGTTTAGTGTGACTGCAGTAATGTAAGGAGAGGGAGATAAGTGTGATGTGATTGGCTGATGACTGAGAGTGTGGGAGGAGAGATGTCTCTGAGGGGATTCTGTGTTCTGGAAGAGACGAGTGTGGAGTTTTTGTGACAGTCTGTATGACAGAGGAAGCAGTTGGAGTTCAGCCTGTGTGGCTATATGACAGAGTTTAGCCTGTGTGGCTAAGAGAGAGAGAGAGTTTAGCCTCTGTGGCTATATATGAGATAAGCCTGTCAGAGTTGAGTTTTGGTGTTTGAGAGACTGTGTGTGACACCAAGCTTAGTCAGTTATATTTTCTTTTTTCAACAACAGTTCAAAAATACCCAGAAACCTGCTTGTCGCTTGGGCAAATTAATGAGGCAGGTGGGCTGTATTTCAACACTCTGCCTTTGGGATGAGGTTTAAAAAGTCTTTTATGGATTATTTGCAGGAAGCCACTCAGAATAAAGATGGAAGCTGGATATGAATTTTTGTGGCTGACGCAACAGATAAAATGGACCTCTAAATAGAACCTCCATGTTCTGGAGCAGTATACCTTGAAACACCAATTCCTGGGCAGCGACAACAGGGAGAGGCTTCAGTGTGGTGGGAACTGGGTTGCTTAGGGTTGCCAACCTCCAGGTAGAGGCTGAAGATCTCCCAGAGTTACAATTCATCTCCAGACTACAGAGAGCAGTTCTCTGGGAGAAAATGGCAGCCTTGGAGGGTCGACTCTGGCATTGTACCCAGCTGAGGTCCCTCCCCTCCCCAAAATCTGCCCTCCCCAGGCTCTACCCTCAAATCTCCGGGAATTTCCAAACTCAGAGGTGGCATCCCTGGGCTGGAATAGCCAGGGGATATTTGATTAAAAGGCCTTCTGGATCTGTGTTCATATGCTGCCCCTTGAAGAGGAGAATCAACAATGGTGGAGCAAACCCTGTTCCAAAGAATCTTCTCTGCTATTATGTTTTTCTGTGAAGAAGTGTCAGAGGCTGCCCTCTTGGGAGGAATAGGTATGGTTTGGTCTATCGCAGCAGAGGAACAAGGACTATTAAAAAAAAATCCAGCTTCCCAGTATGAAATCTTACTTTAAAATTTTAATTTTTAATTACAGAACAATATAAATGATCCTCTATTTCAGAACTCTCAAGACAGGGACAAAGTAAGAAAGAAACAAAAGAAGAGACAGAAAGTGACTTCCGAGTACAGGATGGAACGGTTCATCCATGGTCAAAGCAGGAGGCACTTCGATTATTTTTCTTCATGCCTGCTGGGCAATAGCAGACTGCCCAGCAAAGTGGCCAAGCCCAGAATAACCCCAACACCAATCATTCCCACTGCACTGGCCACGGTTTCTCTCACCTGCAACAGATGAAGAGGAGGAGGAGGAAATGGAAACATTAGGCTGTGTCTCCACCAACCTGGGGAAGTTGCTGAATTTCCATTCTGCCTAGGGATGCCAGTCTCCAGGTTTTGTTCCAGCTCCATTCCCATAGGCTATAATGGAAACTCGCTCTGGGGGGCTGTTTGTTTGCAGCATAGTTGCTGGTGCCTCTCCTCAAAAAAACCCCAAAGTTTCAAAAAGATTGGACAAGGGAGTCCAATTCCATGGGGCCCAGATTGTTTTCAATGGAGGGGGGAAATGTCTTGTGAGCTGAAGCAGAAATCCCCGCACTACCTGTTAACATTTTGTGCACCAGCACCCCCTAGCACAGCTTAGAAGGAACTATACAACATGCTAAATGGACATCCCTCAGGCCTATAGATTTTATTTATGTTATTTATAGTCCACCTTTCTCACTTGGATTCAAAGGAAGATTGCACAGAGTGAGTCAACACAATCGACAGGGTGAGACACTGAATAAACAATGCAATAGGATTAGGGTTGTAGAACCAATCAGAAGTCTTAAAACACTGAATAATGCAAAAATTCCATACCAGGATTCTAGTTTCAGCAAGCTATACACAGTAGTACAGACCGCAGCCCCTAGTAATTTATCCAAGGGGAATTTCACATTACCCAGTTTCACCCGGTTTCAAGCCGGTAATGATCCATTTTGAAGTGAACCGGTATAGGGCTGCCATTTCACACATGGCTTTCCCCTTCTGGTAAAGAGCTGGATCTGAAGCGGTTTGCCATTTCAGACTGCACCGCTTTTTCCCGCTTTCCCCCCACCATTTTTCACCCGTGCGGGCGATCTCCGGCTTTTTTTTTAATCGTTTGCTTTAGAGCGCTATAACAGTATAACAAAACACTCCATGCATTCCAATGGGACTTATATAATGCTATTCCGTTATCGCGTTATAGCGCTACAACGCTATAAAGCAAACGTTCCCGGGGGGAAAGCCGGAGATCACCCGCGCAGGCGAAAAACAGCGGGAAAAGGCGCATCGGAACCGGGAGAGGAAACTGAGGAGTACTTGGAAGCGGCTATAAAGCAAACGTTCCCAAAAAAAAGCCGGAGATCGCCCGCGCGGGCGAAAAACAGCGGGGAAAAGCGCATCGGAACCGGGAGAGGAAACTGAGGAGTACTTGGAAGCGGTTGACAGGTAAAACGCTTCAGCCCCGTTTCCTAAACGGGACAGAAGCAATTGTGTATGAAATGACAAATATATTCCGGAAGAGAACCGGTTCTCAAACAGTTCTGTCTGAAATGACAGACCAGAAACCGTTTGGGAACCGTTCCTCTTCCGGAATATATCGCCTGTCTGAAATTCCTCATTGTCACTTTGTGAATCATTCAGTACAGGGCAACTCTATTTTACCTGCATAGCAAAGCCCTGTCAAATAATCAGTTTTGCATGGTTTGGGGAAAGCCAGGAGAGCGGGAGCCTTCTTGACCTCAGGCCAATATAAACGCAACAGCCTAGTGGAGTTCATTAACATCCACTAGAGATATATTAATGCATGCTAAAAACTGAAGGGAGGTTAGGCAGAAGAACAGGTCTCCTTGAAGCCTCAGCCCGTGGTTAGAGCCCTAGGACATGCAAGCAACGTTTTGAATCGTATTCTCCTACACCACCCACCTTTTGAGAGAGATGGCCCAACTCAGTAGGCAGCAGAAGCAGTCCCCTCAGGACTCAAGCGCAGGCCACGCACCCACAGACCCAGGGGTCTCTGTCCACATACGTACCTGGTCGCTCCTAGCTGTGCCGTACCGCAGCCAGGTAGCGAAATGTTCACAGTTCTGGCTGGCCACTCGGTAGTTCACTTCCTTTCCCAACAGCGATTCTGCCTCCTGGACGATTTGGCCTGCAGGCAGCGGCTGGTATTTCCGATCATATTTGTTGTTGACCCGGCAGGCGTTGCTTCTAGCGATCTCCCACAAAAGTTCCTTCTTCACCACCGCCTTCTCGGACGGGATGGACATGATGCTGTTGACGCTGGCCTGGGCTAAGTCATCTTGGAATGACAAAGAGGGACATCACCAGCACATAGAAGCATGAGGACTAGGGTTCCCGTTGGCCCACTTATGGCGGGAGACCTCCAAGCAACTGCAGCTCTTGCCCACTGATGCTCAACCGATTAGCAGGCAGAAACGGGCCAAAAGGGGAGGTGCGATTGTCCAGGGGGGATATTTACAAAGAAAAAGAACACCTCGCCTACTTACTGGAAGTTCTGTCCACAGAGTTTCTGACAATTCCTAGAGCTACCCAGAAGTGACAAGGGTGGCTCTAGCGACTGCCAGGAACTCTATGGTAAGATTACCATAGTAAGATTACCATAGAGTTTCTGGCGATTGCTAGAGCTACCCTTGAAACTTCTGGGTAGCTCTAGGAATTGCCAGGGACTCTTTGGTCACAACTTCCTGTAAGTAGATGAGGCCTTATTTTTCTTTTTAAGTTTTTCTCCCAGGATGCTGCCCTCCCTCCACACAACTCTCCCACCAGTTGCCAGGTGCTGCACAACAGCTCTAATCAGGACACTGGAAACCCCTCATAAAATACCAATTTCTTTGTGGGGGTTTCACACAACAGAAGTAAACTATTTTCACAACTATAGCTTCTGAGTAGATGTACGTAGAAACCAGGGTTGCCTGTTCCCTCCTGGTAACCAGTGGGGGAGGAGAAACTTATTAGAAGCAGAAGGGAGGCCCATGCCATGTTGTGTGGAACCTGCAAGTTTCTAGCCCTTCTGAATCAAGGCAAAACCAGACAACCTGGTGTATTTGAAAAAAAAAGAATGAAAGATTGTTAAGGCATTCTCAGATTCAGTCCTTGTGATTTCCTAACCCATCTCATTTTTATAACGGCCTGGTTTGCAAGCCTAGATTCAGGAAAGTTATATCT
>NW_015172026.1:792897-795686 GCF_001447785.1 Gekko japonicus | reverse complement strand
CTCCAGAGAATATTTAGAGAGTAATTATATTTGTAAATAAACATTGTAGAACTGCATGGGGATTTCAATTAACTGTGGATTCCTGCTAAAACACGCTGAAAATCGTTTCTTGAGAACAAGGGCCCACAACTCAAACAGTTACATGGACCAAAATTGGCTTTTATGAGAACTAAGCAGGCTGTGCGGCAAAAAGTACGTACCAGGCTGCACTCTGCCCCATGACCTCATCAGGCCCCCACCCTTCCGTTCAATGTCATCAGGCCCCTCGAAGCCACTGAGGTCAGAGAAGTGAGCCCGGAAGGATGCAGAGGTTGCCATGGCAACTGCATTGCTTCCGGCATTGCTAGGAGGCCCACAGATCTGGCAGCAAACCCCTGTGAGGCTGGGGGCAGAACTGTGGGTGTTTCCAGGCTATGTCTAGGTTAGGGGGCCATGGACCCACAGCAGGGACCATGGGCTACATGCCATGCATCGCCATGTCAGACGCTATACACCCCTGTTGAAACCACAGGCCCTCTGCTATGTGTGATGTAGTCGGTTTAAAGCATTGGATTAGGATCCTGGGAGACCCAGGTTCAAATCCCCACTTGTGCCCTGGAGGCTCGCTGGATGACCATTGGCCAGTCACACTCTCTCAGCCCCATCCTACCTGACAGGGTTGTTGTGAGGATAAAAGGGGAGAACACTATAAACTGCTTTGGGGGCCCTTTGGAGAGAAATATGGGACACAAATTAATTAAATTAATTAATTGTCCGTGTCAGTGGGGCTCAGTGTTGTGCACCCCTGCTTTAGAAACTTGTCCTCAAGTTCCCTTCCTTGCTTGTGGGTTACAGACACAGTACACCTTAAGTTTTATCCGCTTGACCGGAGAGTTAGCACATTAGAAAATCCATGGTTTCCTTTCTTTCCACTGGCATTCTACCAACATCTCTCCAAACCCTACTCCAAAGCTAACCACTATACCATGCTGCTTCACATCCGACATGCTGAGGTAATACCTTGGAGACATTGATATTGCTTTTAAGAGCAGCGGCAACGAAATAACAGCGGCTAAACAAGAGGATTGCCTTGGTTTTGGGCTCCTTTCCATGTCCTTTTGGTAGCTTAATAAAAAAAAGTTCCCTAAACCAGGGCTGGGGAGGTACAGGTGTAGGAGGCAGACCCTGTACTTGTCCCCATTCCTTCAGTCATCCAAGTGTGACCAAGAAGACATTGTGGACTTTTGGAGACTCATAGCAGCTTTCCAGCTGAACTAAGGTTGCCAGATTCCTCAAAGTTCTCAGTGGGGGACTTTGGAGGGCGTTAGTGGAGGTGGTGAGGAGTCCCCAGTGTGATGACATCACACAGAAGTGACGTGATCACGTTGGGGAGTGAAGTACCCCACCTCTCCCCAGCAGCGTTTAAAGGGAGGTGGGGGGAGGCCGCATGCACCTGCACTCCGAGCCCCAAATTCGGGCCTTAGAGTGCAGGTGTCCGGCCCCTGCCTCTCCCCAGCAGGGTTTAAACGCTGTTGGGAAGAGGTGAGGAGGAGGCCGGGTGGTCACTCTTGGGGGTGGGGCTTCCCCCCACCCACCAGCTGGCTGGCTGGTGGGCAGGAAGGAGCCCCTCCAAATCAGGAAACCCCGACCGCACGGAGGGGGTCTGGCAACCCCAAGCTGAACATTGATCTGTTGTGTATGTAATGTAATGTAATGAATATATGAGCTTGAGTCTAGAAAGGTATTGTAAAATAGACCTATCAGAACAAAGGAAGTTCTGGAGGGAAGAGAAATGATTGGTCTTTATGTACTGCATTTGATTGGACCTTAGCTGACATGTGGGTGTGGCTCGCCAAGCCCGGACAGTTTAAAAAGGAGCCTGTTGCTCCATTGATTTGTCTCGTTCTGTTCTTCTGACTACGTGTTAAATAAAGCTGTTGATCACTGTTGCCTGAGTCTCGTATCTAACAGATCAAAACAGATTCAGGTGGGTAGCCATTAGGATGCCAGCCTCCAGGTGGGACCAGAGGATCCCCTGGAATTACAGCTCATCTCCATACTACAGAGATCAGTTCCCCCAGAGAAACCGGATACTTTGGAGGGTGGACGTTATGGCATTGTGCCCCACTGAGGTTCCTGTCCTGCCCAGGCTCCATCCCCAAATCTCCAGGAGTTTCCCAGCCTGGATCTGGTGAACCCTAAGGCCCCCCCCCATGCCCCACTGGTGGCCGGGGGGGGGGTTGGAAAACCTAGCAACCGTGTTGGTCTGAAGCAGCAGAACAACGTCTGAGTCCAGGGGCACCTTTAAGACCAACAAAGTTTTATTCAAGGTACGAGCTTTCTAGTGCACACACACTTCCTCAGAAGCAAAATAGTACCTGAAGAAGTGTGCATGTCCACGAAAGCTTATACCCAGAATTAAACTTTGTTGGTCTTAAAGGTGCCACTGGACTCAAACTTTGTTCAATAGATCAAAATAGGCAGCATTCGTTCACGACCTCTCCCAGATACCGAAATGGAAGTATGAACAAGATATTCATATTGGCCGCACGACTCTGGAACTGTCGAGGTTCCAGAGGCAAATGCCTGGGGACCAACTTGATCTGAGTGCTAATCTTTCAAGCGTCATCCCTTGATGAATTTTTAGCACCGTCAAACGCTCAAGAGTGCTCTTTTGATCTGGGCAGATGAGAAAGAAGCAGGCCGAGATGGGGAAGAAGGTGGAAATCAGAGGCAAGAAGTAGGTCAGCTCTCTGAACCTCTCAGATACCCCATCTGCGACCAAGAAAAACGAATCCAGCATCTGTGGA
>NW_015172026.1:791517-792807 GCF_001447785.1 Gekko japonicus | reverse complement strand
AGGTTTATTTGTAGCCAAGGATAAGGTGAGACCTTCTGCAAGGTCAGATTGGAAAAGGAGACTCATAGCTCCCCGGAAACAACAGCCTCAAACCCAGGACCCTTCCTCCATTGCTCTTGCGCCTATGAAAAGCTTAGTCATTGTGCATGTGTGTGTGTGCTGTCAAATCACTTCGGGTGTGTGTGTGTGTGTGCATGCATGTGTGTCTTAAGTGCTGTCAAATCACTTCGAACTTATGGAGACCATATGAACTAATGCCCTCCAAAGCGTCCTATCATTAACAGCCTTAAACCAGTGGTCCATCCAGTCCAGCAACCTGATTCACACACCGGCCCACCAATTGCCCTGCAGGATCAGCAAACGGAGTCAAGGGCCTTCCCTTGAAGTTGCCTCCTAGCAGGTCCGGATTAAGGCCAACTGATGCCCTGAGCACAGCCCAACAATGGTGCCCCTCGGCCCTTCCATTGCTTAACGGACATTAAGAACATAAGAGAAGCCAATGTTAGATCAGGCCAAAGGCCCATCCAGTCCAACACTCTGTCACACAGTAGCCAAAAATACCAGGTGCCATCAGGAGGTCCACCAGGGGGGTCAGGATGCTAGAAGCCCTCCCACTGTTGCCCCGCCCCCAAGCACCAAAGAATACACAGCATCACTTGCCCCAGCCTGAGAGTTCCCATCTATACCTTGCGGCTAATAGCCACTGATGGACCTCTGCTCCATATACTTTTCTAATTCCCTCTTGAAGCTGTGCGTGCAGCCGCCACCACCTCCTGTGGCAGCGAATTCCATGTGTTAATCACTCTTTGGGTGAAGAAGTACTTCCTTGTATCTTTTTTTCCTGACTGCTCAGCAGTTTGTTTCAGGAAGGTAGCCATGGTGGTCTGCAATAGAAGAGCTGGATTTGAGTCCAGTCTAAGGTTGCCAGCTCTGGGTTGGGAAATATGTGGAGATTTGGGGGGTGGAGCCTGGGGAGGGTGGGGTTTGGGGAGGGGAGGGACCTCATCAGGGTATAATACCATAGAGTCCACCCTCCAAAGCAGCCATTTTCTCCAGAGGAATTGATCTTTGTCACCTGGAGATCAATTGTAATAGCAGGAGCTCTCAGGTGCCACTTGGATGTTGGCAACCCTAGTCCAGTCATACCATAGCTATACCTGAGGAAGGAAGCTTTGACTCTGGAAAGTTTATGCCCTGAAAATCTTGTTGGTCTCTAAAGCACTACTAGACTCAAATCTAGCATGTGAAATTTGCTACCCTAAAATGGAATTAGGGCCCCTGGCTTCGGTA
>NW_015172026.1:791160-791390 GCF_001447785.1 Gekko japonicus | reverse complement strand
GTCCCCCCTGGCCGCCAGCAGGGGAGGGGGAGTGGAGGGTTGCCCAATCCAGGTTGGGAAACTCCTGGAGATTTGGGGATGGAAAAACCTCCAAAGGAAGTTTAGAAAACTAGTAAAGGGCCAAAAGTTAAAAACATCAATAGGTATGGACAAAAAGTACACGTGTTTATTTCAAAAACATATAAAACCCTTGTAGGGGCCCAAATAAAGCCTCATAAAATAATCAAAGT
>NW_015172026.1:790870-791093 GCF_001447785.1 Gekko japonicus | reverse complement strand
TGTTTTACAGAAGCCCTTGGGAAGAAATTCTCTGGGAATCTCCTGGAAGGGTTGACAACCTGTTTTAGAACACTAGACACTACTGTATAGTGCCAAGTGATGTAAATCATTTTAGTTGACATGTTTTTCTAGCCCTTGTTTCAAAGAGAAAAGGAGTGTTTGTGATGTAACCTTTTAATTAGGAAATTATTGCAGGTATTTTGTCCATTAATTCAGCCAACTT
>NW_015172026.1:782208-788827 GCF_001447785.1 Gekko japonicus | reverse complement strand
ACCACTACACCAAACTTTTAACTTTTAACAGAACAAACTTTTAACAGAACAAGCTTCATGAAATGACCAGAAAATATTTTGTAAAATATTCTGATAAGCCAATATGAAAACTAATAAGTAGAATTAATGCACCTATAAGAGCTTTATGCAACAAGCTATTTTATAATACTAAAAGAATTCATGTAAAGAGTTTAATGCTTTAGAATGTCTTTGTAATGATATGTTTTCATATTTTGTATACCTGTTAGTGAAAATATGTTTATAAAATGCTTTAAGATACTTTAATATGCATGTATTATGTGTAAAGAAAAACCAAGTTTGTAGAACTTTGTAACTGAACTGACAGTTTAATACTGAAAATGAACCCAAACTGGAAGGTTCATTCAAAGGTAACAGGAGTCTGGGGGAAAGCCCAAAAAGAAGTAAACAAGACTATAAATTAAAATTGATGAGCTGCACCTGCATTGTAGGAGTAGAAACTCAGCCAACTAACATCCTGTGTGCCAAATATGGGATTGATGACTGGCCGGACAAAGAAAACTGAACTGAGCATGTCTACGTGATGTCAGTGATGATGTAAAATGAGGAGGAGCAAGCAGAGCATATAAACAAGCTCCTGACTGTAACGAATTGAACATCCACAATCCTGTGAGGTGTTCCTTATTCGAATAAATACTTTTTATTACCCTTTACTGCCTGGATGATTGTTTTCACTGTGTGGTTTACCGGCTAGCCACACAAGTCAAAGAACCATAATGCCCTTTGAGCATTGGCAACAAAAGTGACAATTGCACAAAAGGAACCATATATGACCTGACGCGTTTCGGCCCATGAGAGCCTTCTTCAGAGGTCAAATAGTACAGAATGTAACCTGCAACAAAGCCCCTGTTACATTTGTAAGGCAGTAAACAATTGATATAGGACCAAAAATGTAATGCTCCAATCTGGAATTGAATGACACACACACAAATTTTGTTTGTGGGGCCACAAATGTATCTGGCCTTGTGTCAGAAGCAATTACATACACTGGAGATAGTAATAGTGCCAATATGTACGTTCCAGTTTATGTCCTAAGAGTACAAGTAAAATCATCTTATCAGGGCAAATGTAACATCAATATTTGGGGATGGAGCCTGGGGAGGACAGGGACCTCAGTGGGGTACAATGCCATAGAATCTACCCTCCAAAGCATCCATTTTCTCCAGGGAAACTGATCTCTGCAGTCTGGAGATGAGCTGTAATTCCGAGGGATCCTCAGGTCACACCTGGAGGATGGCATTCCTAATGCCTGCAGTGTTCCTGGAAGACTCCGCAGGTAACAGGATGCTGGACCAGAGGGGCCTTCCCCCTGTTTCAACAAAGCTTTTCTCTTAATTTCTGACATTACCGTTAAAGAGGCAGCCTCGGAGACAGGTTGAGAAGCCATCAGCTCTAAATCCTCCCCTGCTTGGATCAAAAACACACGATAAACCTGAAATCTTACCTTTGGGTGCCAGGTGGATCACATAACCAGCACCTACATAGATGGCCCAGTGCTTGTAACCCACACGAGAGATCTCTATAAGGTCTCCAGGTTTGGGCTCTACCTGTTGAGACAGAATTGGAGAATCAAGGGACAAAAGGGTGAATGGGTTGCATGCTTGTACAACTAAGATTGAGGGCGGTGGGAAAACTGCCAAGGATTCTCAAGCACCAGCAGCCTTTATACCTGGGGTCCCCATCCTTTTTGAGCCTGCAGACACCTCTGGAATTCTGCCAGTGTGTGGTGCTCATGTAGGGCTGCCAAGTCCCTGCGGGGGGCGGGGATTCCCCAGCTAAAAGGGCTCTCAATCCACCGGTCCACCAAGTCCCCCCGGGGGGCAGGGATTCCCCAGCTAAAAGGGCCCTCAATCCACCGGTCCGGTTCCAGCCAGCTGACATGCCTGACGTGATAACGTCGCCCAGAAGTGATTTCATCACGCTGGGCATGTTGCCAGGTGATACTCTAGCAATCACCCTGAAAACTCTGTGGTACCATAGAGTTTTCAGGCTGGTTGCCAGAGCATTGCCTGGCGATGTGCCCGGCATGATGATGTCACTTCCGGGTGACGTCTGTTATGTATTCAGTTATTATTATGTGCTACATGCATAGCCTGCTATGCGAGAACAGGATTGGAAAACAGACCAATCCGGAGAGACATTGACTTTGGCGGGAACAATCCCCATTGGTCCTAAGCACATTGGACTTTAGCTGTTTTAGAGGTGTGGTTTTACCAGTTCAAAACGTATAAAGTTGGCTTGTTCTGTGTTATGTTTGTCCTGTGTTGAGTTATGAGCTGAATAAAGAAATCACCTTGTTTAAGAGCTGCCTCGATCTCAGTTCATAATAACGTCATTGCGGTGTGCGCACACAAAGTGCGCACGCAAATGTCCCAAAACGGGACCAACTTTCCCCCACTTATTTTGGTGACTCACTTGGCAACCCTATGGTCGTGTGATGCCATAAAATGGCTGCCATGGGAGGTGAAACCAGGGACAAAATGGCTGCCGTGGCTGACCTTCAGACACACAGTGAAGATTCTTGTGCTGCGGTGGCAGCTGCTACTAAAGCCACATTTTAAAAAATCTGCCCAACCAATCAGAAGTCTTGTTTGTTTGTTTGTTTCTATTCTGGATTTGTAAATCGCCCAGCCCCCTGTAATAACAGGGCTCTGGGTGATGTACAACAAAGTTAAAAACAATGTTAAAATCAATAAAAACAACAATCAATTAACAATTTCAGATGGCGCCTCTAATTTTCTTTATAAGCCCACTCTGGACTGTGTTGCCATCTCGTGGGCAGGGCGAGGAGGGGGCCGAAGCGAAGTGATGGAGAGAAAGAGGAGGGGGCCAGCCATGATGGAAGCCGTTGCTGTTCTCAACCAAAGGTCTGGCAGAACATCTCTGCTTTACAGGCCCTGCGGAATTGCATTAAATCCCGCAGGGTCCTGATGGTATTTGGCAGAGAGTTCCACCAGGCTGGAGCCAGGGCCAAAAAAACCCTTGGCTCTGGTTGAGGACAGCTGGTTATCTTTGGGGCCAGGGATCACCAGTAGATTGTTCTCCGCAGGGCCTAATGCTCTCCTGGGGACATACCGCACTTCTTGGGAAAAGTTGGAGAAAACCCCATGTCATGATTCTAGGCCTATATTACTGTGGCCTACAGGCTACAGGCTACAGACCTAGTGGCTCCAGTAGGGTTGCCAAGACCCCTGGTTTGCCAGGGGTCCCCCGTTTTTGGGGGGGGCTCTACCTGCCGCTGGCCAGATGGCCAGTGGGGGAGGCCCTGCCCCCAACACCCATAGCCACCCCTCTCCCTTCTCTCTTGAGAGAGAGGGGTGGCTGCCTTTAAGTTCATAGAACCTGCGTTTCCTCCCAAGCCCGATCTCCGCTTGAGATCAGGCTTGCTCCGGCACTTAAAAGGGAAACACCGGCTCTTTGCTCTTAAAGGGGAAACGCTGGCTCCATGTACTTAAAAGGGAAACGCCGGCTCCTTTAAGTGCGGGAAACTGGCATTTCTGGAGATTGGGCACGCGGGCGGTGGCAGATGTCCCCAACGTGACGTCATCACGTTGGTGATGCCCCGCCCCCTCCGGGAACGCCACCAAGGTCCCCCGCTGGGGGCGGAAGATGGACTTGGCAACCCTAGGCTCCAGGGAAGCCTGTACTAGAGTAGCTATCAGGGTCTACATTCCCCAGGTCTCCTCTGGACCCTGTGATTGGTTAGCAGGGGATCTGGAAGGAAAACTTCCCCAGTAGAGGGTGTTGCCTTGGAAGATGGAATAAAAGGCCTTGCCCAAAGTGGGAGGGGTGTGTGAAGCAGAGCTGGTGTGAAGCTGCTGCAGAAGGAGGGATCCCTCACCTAAGAAGGCTGAGTCAGCTGGAGGCCAAATACAGTATAGTCAAATGTGCAGTATAGCCAGGTATAGCCAGGTACAGTATAGTCAGGTACAGTATAGTCAAATGTGTTAGGGTTTCTTGTTTTGCTGGTTTACCTACCTTATCTGTGTTCCTTTTTCCTACATGTTATTGAGTCACAGTTGTTGTTAATTCTCTGTAATAAAAATAGTTTGTTATTCCGCCTGGCCAATGCTCCCTCTAAGCTGTGGAGCCTTGTGAGCAAAAATTCTACTTTGTGAGCTGCTGGCATGAAAGTTGTGAGCAAGCGATTTGGCTACTGCATAAATGAGTTTGCTCTGGAGCCGTCCTTCCTGAGCTAAGACAAAAATGTGTGAGCCGGAGGCTAAAAAAACTGTGAGCTGGCTCACACTAACTCAGCTTAGAGGGAACACTCCTCATGCTTCATTCAGTCACTTAAAAGGAGGAACCTGCTGGAAATGGAGTGTATAAAGGGGGTGAGTGTTCCGGACCCTCCGAAGGAGACCCATACCAGAGTGGTGGCAGCCGTTGGAGAGCTTTTCTAGCCTCTGCCCATGACACCCCACTTGGCCGTTGGGGACCCCTACTTTGTACTAACAGAATGTGCCTCCAATAGGTATTTAAAACCCTGTGAAAATGGGAGGGGGTCTGTTTTAAAGTTGCACCCAGCCTCTTTCTTCTCCTGGACTTCTCCAGCACAAACTTATAGGGTTACCAGATGCTTTTCAAAATACCATAACCCATTTCCTGCCAGCTCAAATTGCAACATTTGGGCTGATTTCACACTAGAGCTGCCTCGCCGCTGTTTGCCCCGATACCATTGGTCAATTTCACACCCGAAGCCGCAGGGCTGTATTTGACCCGCGGCTTGCCCGATTTCCTCCGCAGTTTCGTGATCCTCAAAAAACAGGATTACGAAACTGCAGGGGAAATCGGGCGAAGCCGCGAGTCAAAATGCAGCCCCCGCAGTTTCGGGTGTGAAAATGACCAATAGTATTGGGGCAAACGGCGGCGCAACATCGAGGCAGCTCTAGTGCAAAATCAGCCTTGGTGTTTTCATTGGAGGCTTCTGCCACACTCACACATCTGGTATGGGCAGCAATCCTGTCCCATTCTGGCTCCTTTTCCTATCCACTTTTTGGTAGTTTAATAGAAATCACTTTCTGACATTAAGAAAATATGTGGCAGGGTATGAGTTTTCATGAGTCACTGCTTACTTCTTCAGATACAGCAAAGTGAGCAGTGATTCATGAAAGCTCCCACCCTGCCACATATTTTGTTAGTCTTTTAAGGTGCTACTAACTGGACTCTTGGTCTTTTCTACTGCTACAGATGGACTAACACAGTTACCCATCTTAACATGAAGAAATCTCTCCATTCCTAACTATTTTGCCCCAAGCACACATTTGTGCACACACAGACTTGGGGGGGGGGGGTTTGCCTTCAAGTGACAAGTGATGTATGGCAACCCCATGAGGTTTTTAAGGCAAGAGATGCTCGGAGGTGTTCGCTGTTGCTTGCCTCCACATCGTGTCCCTGGATTTCCTTGGTGGTCTTACAAGCAAGTACTAACCAGGGCTGACTCTGCTTAGCTTCTGATGAGACCAGGCAAGCTTGGGCCATCCAGGTCATGGACAGACTTTGAAGATCCCTAAACCAGGGTTGGGGGGGGGGCAGGGATAAGGTTCGTCAGCCAGCAGCTGGAAACTGGCAGAAAACTGGTGAGTGACATGGGGGGAGGGCATCCCACAACGGTGCTCCATCACTTACGGGGGGGGGGGGACTGGAGTGATATTGTGATATCACACCGCTCTTGGAATCAACAGATTTTTTCCCTCCCTCTAGTATACAACTCCTGCCAACCTAGCAGTTCGAAAGCAAGAAATTGCAAGTAGATAAATAGGTACCACTTCGGTGGGAAGGTAACAGCATTCCATGCGCCTTGGTGTTTAGTCATGCTGGCCACATGACCACGGAAACGTCTTCGGACAGCGCTGGCTCTTCGGCTTTGAAACGGAGATGAGCACCACAACCCTAGAGTCGGACTCGACTGGCTTTCGAGCAAGGCAACCTTTACCTTTACCTTTAGTAGACAACAGGAGCTGCAGGGGCAGGAGACCCCTGCTCCAGCAGGTAAGTGAAATCTGTATTAGGTGTAGAAGGTGGACCCCTCCATTCCTTTGCTCACACAAGTGTGTGACCAAGAAGACATTCCAGGTTTTGCAGACACATAGCAGATTTCCATCTGACCATAGCTCAAACCAGGCAGCCTTCATTCCAGACCAGGGGTCCTCAAACTACGGCCCGGGGGCCACATGCGGCCCACCGAAAACATTTATCCGGCCCGCCAGGTGTGCGTCCTAATCTGGGCTCCCTCCAGAATATCCTCCTCCGTCTTCTGCTGCCGTCTGCCGCACAGCCATGCTTTTGGGGCAAAAGCCCTGGTCAGCAACTTTCCAGGGCTGCAAAAGTTTGCTTTTTTCTCCAATCGCTGGGGACCTGCCAGAGGGCCAGGAGCGCCGACAGCCAGGCCGGCACGCCTGCTCTCCCTTCCCAGGGTTTGGGCGAAGGTTCCCAGTGCCAGGCGAAGGTTCTGCCCCTTTCCCCTGAAACTGTCCACGGGCTAAGGAAGAGAGACGCGAGGCTCTGTCGGCGGCAACTCCAGGCTGCGCCGTTGGCTTGGGAGAAAGTCCGTCACTTCCCCGGAATACAGGCCTGGGAT
>NW_015172026.1:781913-782149 GCF_001447785.1 Gekko japonicus | reverse complement strand
ACGAATCATGCCCTGCCTGGAACAAATCCCCCGACGTGGATTTCCTGCGCGCAGACCGGCCATGTGTGCATTGCAACCATGTGTGGATGAGATTCAGGAGGGTAACAAATCCCGGCAGAGTTCAGCGCCTCCTAATCTGGGCTCCCTCCAGAATAACCTCCTCCGTCTTCTGCTGCCATCTGCCGCACAGCCATGCTTTTGGGGCAAACCCCCCACGCCATGAGACCTGCCAGCAA
>NW_015172026.1:775659-781143 GCF_001447785.1 Gekko japonicus | reverse complement strand
TGCATCACTTGTTACGACTAGCAGTGACAAATATGGAACCGGACATTGACCATCTCATTAGCCAAAAGCAGGCCCATAGTTCCCATTGAAATACTGGTAAATTTGTTGATTTAACTTTACTTGTTCTTCATTTTAAATATTGTATTTGTTCCCGTTTTGTTTTTTTTTACTTCAAAATAAGATATGTGCAGTGTGCATAGGAATTTGTTCATAGGCTTTTTTTAAACTATAGTCCGGCCCTCCAACGGTCTGAGGGACAGTGAACTGGCCCCCTGTTTAAAAAGTTTGAGGACCCCTGTTCCAGACCTTCCCCTATTACCGAAATGGAGGTATGGACAAGATATTCACATTAGCCCCATAACTCTGGAACTGTGGAGGTTCCAGAGGAAAACACCTGGGGGGGGCATCGATCTCAGTGCTCATCACTCAAGCATCATCCCCAGATGAATTCTCAGCACCCTCAAAGACTCAAGAGCGTTCCTTTGATCTGGGCAGAGATGGGAAAGAAGCGCGTTGAGAAGAAGGGGGAGAACCTGAATGGAAACCAGAGGCGAGAAGTAGGTCAGCTCTCTTGGGCAGCCCATCTGAGACCAAGAAAACTGAATCCAGCTTCTATGGATTTATGCCTCGCATTTCGGGGGGGGGGGGGGCCCAAAAAAAAAAAAAAAAAAAAAGGGGGGGGTCCGTTTTCTTGTGTTTTTTGCCCCCGCTTTGGGGGGGGGGGGGGGACCAGAAGAAAAGAAAGAAGAGATTGTCAATGTATTTAGGTCGCAGCAGCATTACGGAGGGGGAGGGACGGCGGCATGGTGAAGGCCGATTTTGTCAGCAGCTAAGCAGGGCCTGCATATTTGTGAGAGACCGCCTCTCCTTCTACGAGCCCAGAAGGGCTTTACGATCTGCCAACCAACTTCTTCTGGCCCCAGGGACGTCCGCCTTGCCTCGCCGAGCCATGTCCCCTACCTGGTGGAATGAACTGCCTTATGAGATCAGGGCCCTGAGAGACCTTTCACAGTTCCGCAGGGCCTGCAAGACAGAGCTCTTCCACCGGGCTTTTAGTTGAGGCAGTGGGTGTCCCTCCTCCTTATCGGGCCTCCCCCTCAGTGGGTCAGGTCTGTATTACCATCCAGGAACCCAAATGCAAAATAGACTGCATCTGTCGAAGCTCTGACCGGAAACTTTATCGTAGGAACGTTAACTGTATTTTATTAAGGTTTTTAAATTGTTTTTAATTCTTTGTATATTGTATATTGTTTACTGTATCTAATGGGACCCACCCTGAGCCTGCTATGCAGAAGAAGAGAGAAGAAGAGATTGGATTTATACCCCGCCCTTCACTTGGGAGTCTCAGAGTGGCTTACAAACTCCTTTCCCTTGGAAAGACACTCAAACACGTTCTTTGTTAGAACTGACTACAAACCATAAGGGCAAGCATAATAAAGGGATTTGAAACAGATACAGAACCAATGGGTCACATTCCCGCTGGCGGGCGAGGGGAAACGGTTGCGCGCCCTTTCCCTGGGAACTCAGTTATCTCCAGACATATACAGGTGCAGTTCTCAGGCTCTAAAAGCAACAAGCCAGCAATGAAGCGAACTCCCACAAGACGACCTCCAGTTGTTTGGCTTATGCATTACAGCAGAATACAATAACAGCTCACAGGCAGGGAAGGAGGGGGATGGGGAGGAACAACTGTACCGAAGTACCAGCAACACAGAACACCATGGCAGCTTGCTGACACCTGGGAAGCCCCTTGCTGGACTCACCATACGTTGGCTGTGACTTGACGGCCCTTTACACACACATAACATTGAGAGATTCTTTAGTAGCACAAAGTGTGGTGAGAACCAATGTTCCCTCTAAGCCGTGGAGTCTTGTGAGCAAAAATTCTACTTTGTGAGCTACTGGCATTAAAGTTGTGAGTGATCTATTTGGCTACTGCATGAATTAGTCTGCTCTGGAGCCCTCCTTTCTGAGCGAGGACAAAAATGTGTGAGCCGGTGGCTAAAGAGCTGTGAGCTAGCTCACACTAACCCTGCCTAGAGGGAACACTGCATACATTCCAACCCGAGCCCTGCGTGTTTGGTGAGCGGAGGATGCACATCTTCACCACCTATGTCCTGTCCCTTTAATAGAAGCTTAATGTGTGGGAACCAACAGCTGAAGCTTTTCACAGCATGGAGGTAAAGAATATCACCTAGTAAACAACATCCTGTTAAACCTCTATTAAAGGGACTGGATATTTTTCTCCAGGCCAGTTGGCAACTGTGGATAGGAAGCTGCCCTTGCACCATTTTTTTAAAGAAGAAGAAAAAATGAGGTAAAAGTATTTTGAATCAGTTTAAAATAAAAAGCTCCTAAAACCCTTGGCCGTTTTATTTCTGGGACCGAAGCTCCTCTGTGCAAAACCATGCGTTAAGAGCCACAAATGCCTTCAACTTTCTAATTTTTTTTTTTTCCTGTGCCCCATAAGGCCTAGAAACTTGGCCTTGCTTTTTACAATTAAAGTCGGATTTCTGAGTTTCTGTACTGGAAGCTAAGTCATAGAATCACAGAGTAGACTGAGGCATATTCCCTGTCTCTGAAATACAGTGGAAATTAATCAGCCAGAGAGCGGCCCCAGCTATATTTAGTTTGACATTCACAAGTCATTGTCTTTACCACCACTGGACTGGGGGGGGAACGCGGGGGAACGCAGTGCCCCCGGGTGAGGTGCAGGGGGGCGGGGCACATGACGAAGAGGGAGGATAAGTCGCTTCCTCCCCGCCTCTCCCCACCCCTGCCTGCCTGGGGCCAGGGAGGGCCTTGGTGGGGCTTCCTCGCACTCCCGGTGGCCTTGCAGGTCCACTGCTGGGCCCCTGATGTCAGGGGGTGTGGCATATGCTAATGAGTTATGCTAATGAGTCCCCCTAGCTCTTTTTCTACGAAATGACCCCTGGTCTTTACCACCACTGGACTGACACACACAGAGAGAGACAGAGAGACGAGAAATGCTGCATGGGATTTGTCTGGGAACCTCGCTGTTAGCAGCCACGCATTGTCCCAGCACAACTTACATTGCAGAAAAGGCTGAAACCACAACAGAGAGATAAGCAAGCAAAACAGGGCAAGGAGGGTAGCGAAAGCTCCTTTCTCTCCAGTAGCTGCCTACTCACGTAGTAATCAGACATCTTCAGACACTTGTCCTGAACGGGCAGTTGTCAGACAGAGCTTTAGGGAGAAGTCAGGAGGCAGTTATTTTTAATGACTACGGACAGCTGGAAGGACCTGCAGATTGGCAGGGATCCCAGCCGCCTTTGCGCTGCTGCAAGAGCCCGGCCCAGCAGGGTCAGAATGAGACGGCGGAGAGAATCCCAGCAGGACTGAGTGAAGCAAGAGTCGGAGAAGAATGTGGTGGGTTTCTAGATTTAATGTGGCAATGTTTAGCCCAAAAAAAGATGGGAACTGGAGCAAATGTCAAACTGGTGTCGTGACAAGAAGAGAGCAGGGAGGACGTGCGCCATCTTTTACATTACCGTGATTATCTCTAGTTGCTTTGGAGAAAAATCCAATCACATTTAGACTAGTCGCATTGTGATGGTGCTGTTTCCCGTGAGTATTGTGTCTTGCTGTTATTAGAACCGTTAGATTCGAGTTCAGCAGCACTTTAGAGAGCAACAAGAGTTTCAGATATGGACTTTCGAGAGACAAAGAGTCCCTTCATTGGACATGAGCACGAAGGCGGATCGCTGGGTCTTTTCATTCCAATAAGTAAACCATAAAAATATAAAGACTTAGAGATCTCCCTTCCTGCTTGTATCTGGCAAAGGGAGCTCTCACTCTTGAAAGTTCATACCCCGAAAATCTTCCAGATATTTCCCAAATGCATTCAGATCTTCACTTCGCATGCATTTTGGAAATATTTAGATGTTTCATGGGAGATACTGATAGATTGTTGTTTAATTTAGAAAAATTACATCAAATACTGAATTTGCAACATGTTTTTCTTTCCTGGAAGGTAAACTGTAGCTTTCACAGCTGCCTGGCTAAGCTTGCCAACTGGCAGGCGGGGGAGTCCTATCCCTTTAAAAGGAAATAGATCAAGATGGGTAGCCGTTAAAATGAACATTCCATGGTACGAATATGTTCAAATGCATCACCTTTTTTCTTCTGGCACACTAACTAAGGAACTAAAACGCCCGTTAGAACCGTTTGAGAAACTTCTATTAAACGAAGGGGAGGTCAAGCGAGGTATGATCTCAATAGTATATAAACTGTTATTAGACTATGATATGCTTAATGTACCTTCTTATACAATACCTTGGCAATCTGACTGTAGACTTCAATGGTCAAAATCGGATTGGGAAACGATATGGTCTTCCTATGTCTTTAAAACTAGATCACTCAATATACAGGAACAAAACATTAAACTGTTAACAAGATGGTACATGACTCCAAGAAAGTTAAATTGCATGAACAAGACTATCCCACCCCTTTGTTGGAAAAAGTGTGGATCATTGGGTATTTATTTCCACTGTTGGTGGGAGTGTAAGGTGATTTCTCAATTCTGGCAGGATATTTCAATACAAATAGAATACTTAACAGGTTACAAAATACCATTATTACCCGAAGTTATTTTACTGAACTACTGGCAAACTATTAAAATGCCTCAAATCAAGATAGAATTAATATCGATTCTTTTATCTGCTGCTAAAACTACTATTGCTGCTTGTTGGAAGTCTGTAGAGAAACCATCAATAAAACACTGGTATTTTAGGATATGGGATCATTTGATCCTGGACAAAATCTCAGACTCCATAGCATGCAGCGACCCATTATTGGGTCCTTCCTTTTATTTAGAAAGATGGTACCCTATTTTAACAAACTTGGAAAAGATATTAGGGAATAAAGTATTTCCACTTCTTGCGGACCAGTTGGTTGCTTTAAACTTGACCACAAGAGTTTCTATTTTTTACTAAGAATAAGGCCCGTTGTGGAAATAAATACAACGAGATCTAGAAAGAGGCTCTGGGAGAGTGCTCTGGCTTTGGGCAAACAGTGTCAATTTGCTGTGGCGACCTCAGCAGGGTATAATGACAGAGTCCACTATTTTCTCCAGAGGAACTGATCTCTGCTACCTGAAGAGCAGTTGTAATTTTGAGCGATCTCTAGCCCTCACCTGGAGATTGGCAACAATTGTTACCCAGGACGAAATGGCTGGTCTGGAGGGTGGAGTCTATGGCATTCTACCTGTCTGAGGTCCCACCCCTCCGCAAACCCCACCCTTTCCAGGCTCCACCCCTCAAATCCCCAGGAATTTGCCAGCCTGGAGTTGGCAACCCCATCTCCTTCCCAGATAACCATCAACCTACCATTATCTGCCCCTTTGACTTCAGCTGACTTCTGCCCTCCCTTCTACAGAGCAGTTGTAATTCTGAGTGGTCTCCAGCCCTCACCTGGAGATTGGCAACAATGGTTCCCCATGAGGGATTGACTGGTTTGGAGGGT
>NW_015172026.1:736349-772415 GCF_001447785.1 Gekko japonicus | reverse complement strand
AAAGCTCATCCCTCGCCACAAGTTAAGGTTAAGTTAAAAGCAGGGGCCGTTTCGTAGAAAAAGAGCTAGGGGAACTCATTAGCATAACTCATTAGCATATGCCACACCCCCTGACATCACCGGAAGTGTGTCATAAGGCCACACACCCTGACATCACTGGAAGTGTGTCATAAGGCCACACACCCCACCCCCAACGGTCCCAGCTGCCGCCGCCGGCCTTGTAGTGCGAGGAAGCCCCGCCAAGGCCCTCCCTGGCCCCAGGCAGGCAGGGGTGGGGAGAGGCAGGGAGGAAGCAACTTACCCTCCCTCTTCTCCTGCCTCCTCCTGGCTGAATGAGGGCCGGAAGCAGGGGGCGGGGCTTCATCATGTGCCCCGCCCCCCATACCTCACTCGGGGGAACTGCGATCCCCCGCAATCCCCCCGAAATGACCTCTGGTTAAAAGGAATTTAACCATCAGTAGAGCGTAGCAGCTGAAGCTTTAAGGGGCAGGGAAGTAAATAACATCAGCTGCTAATTGCTAGCTGTTCCAATGGCTATTAAAGGGACAGCTAGAGTGACCAGTTTAAAAGCTGGCAACCCTGTGATCGGCAGGCAGAAACGCAACAAGTGAAGCTTTTCTCCTTTCTCTCTCACCAGCAAAAACCTCACTTACTTTATTTGTGCCTGCGATGCAGTTGACAAAGGCACACAGGATCAGGCTCGGTTTGGAAGAAGAAAAAACGGCACTCCTAGTAATGGTTGCCGACTGATCAGGAAAAATTGCCTTTAACAGCAGCTCAGTGTGCAGAAATCAGCAGGTGAAGATAGCACGGAGATAAATGCCGTGACCTGCTGACCTGGGTGGGTCATAGAATCATAGAGTTGGAAGGGACCTCCAGGGTCATCTAGTCACACTCAGTCAAGCCTGCCTCACAGAGTTGTTGTGAGGATAAAAATGAGGAAGAAAAGGATGACATAACACCATGACCAAGCTGAGCTCCCTGGAAGAAGGGCAGGATTGAAATGGACTAGATATAAAACAAAGTGTTGCTTTCAGAGGCATGGCTACAGAGGCCAGGTGAAAAGTTGGGTGACCTTGCAGCGGTAAAGAGTTACAAAGAATTATACCAGAAGTGTCAAACATGTGGCCCGGAGGCCAAATCAGGCCCCCAGAGGGCTTCTATCAGGCCCGCAGTGGAACTGGCTGTCTTCTGCTTCCAGTTCTGCTGCTACATCATCGTAGGTTTGCACAGGGGTCGTTTCGTAGAAAAGGAGCTAGGGGAACTCATTAGCATAACTCATTAGCATATGCCACACCCCATGACATCACCGGAATTGTATCATAAGGCCACACACCCCGCCCCCAACGGTCCCGGCCGCCGGCCTTGCAGCTCCACTGCTGAGCCCCATGAGGGGCCCGGCGGTGGACCTGCAAGGCAAGCAGGGGGCAGGGCTTCGTCATGTGCCCCGCCCCCCGTACTTCACCCGGGGGAACTGCGATCCCCCACGATCCCCCCCGAAATGACCTCTGGGTTTGCAGCTTACAGATACACACCTGAACAGCGTACTCAACATTGCAACAGCACAGACATTTTGATGCAATAATTCAGAGCAAGAGGTGTCAGTTATCAGACACTTAAATAAACAAAATATTGCAAGAGTGCTAATGTTTTAAGCATGTTTTTATTTTAAGTAAAAAAAAATCTCTGTGTTTGGTGTCCTTTTATAAAGTTTATATCTCCGCTACCTGGCATTACATTTTATGACACACATGGCCCAGCTCAACAAGGGCTCGTTTATGTCAGATCTGGCCCTCTTAACAAATGAGTTCGACACCTCTGAATTATACAGATAAGAAAGAGTTAGTGTTTTGCAGGTGGGGTCGTTTGCCTCCTGGTGGTGTGTGGGAAGAACAAGCTGGGTTGCATTCTGAAAAGAGCTCCTAGAGTTGTTGCAGTCAGCATTGTTGCCAACCTCCAGGTGAGGCCTGGAGAGCTCCCAGAATTACAAGTGGTCTCCAGGCTACAGAGTTCAGCTCCCCTGGAGAAAATGGCTGCTTTGGAGGGTGGACTCTGGGGTCCCCGTGTTCGCTCTCTTGTGCTCTCTCTCCTTTGCCCCTACCTATCTTGTCGGTTCCATTCCTGTGCAGTTTGGAATCACTCCCCGTGTATCACTGGCCAACTCATGATCCATTCCCCTTTTATTTTATTCCTTTTTCGCTGCAAGGTCTACTCCTCTCACCGGACAGGTAACATATCACCCACAGACGATACTTCCTGCTCATGCAAACGTCGCTATCTTTTCAACCCTGATTTCTTAGTTCTGTATTGTATGTGTGAGTGCTTGCTTATTGTTATTGTATGCTTGAGGGTTCATTAAGTAAAAAGACCAATTATTTCAGCAACCTAGTCTCCTCATCTATTCATGGGCTCTGGGAATTCTGACTCTGGTATACAAAGGTTATGATTTTATGCCTATTGTCCTTTAATATTCATAATCCCCCCCCCAAGTTTATTAATTAAATAAGGCAATTTGGCTAACAAGGCCTTGCAAACGGAGGGCCATGGCTTCCTTGGCTGAGTCAACCCACCTCGTGTTGGGTCTCGCAGGGCTCTTTTTGTAGCAGGAACTCCTTTGCATATTAGGCCACACACCCCTAATGTAGCCAGTCCTCCAAGAGCTTACAGAGCTCTTCTTACAGGAGCTACTGTAAGCTCTTGGAGGATTGGCTACAGTAGGGGTGTGTCACTTAATATGTAAATGAGTACCTGCTACAAAAAGAGCCCTGATTTGTCTTCCTCTTTTCATGCTGCCTTCAGCTTTTCCTAGCATTGTCTTTGCCAGTGGCTCTTGTCTTCTCATTATGTGACCAAAGTACAATAGCCTCACTTCAGCCATTTTAGCTTCTAGGGAGAATTCAGGCTTGATTTGATCCAAAACCCACTTATCTGCCTTTATGGAGGTCCATCTATAAAACTCTCCTCCAACACCACATTTCAAGTGAACCATTTTTTTTCCTGTCGGCTTTCTTCACTAAAACAGCTAAGATCCAGCAAATCAACCTTCTCAGGTAACAGACCTCATTTGGATTCCACTGTCCTCCAGTAGTCAACTAAGGCCCTGGCCACACGTGCCGGAAAACACAGGGGGAGGCATAGCTATTTGCGCTGTCACATTCTGATCAGACGCGATGGCGGTGCACCAGGATTTTGTCCTTTGGAGCGCGCTGCAAAGAGGGCGGCCGAAGGGAATAGGCATGTGCCAGCGCGATCACACCAAACGAGTCCGTCTGCAGCCCATGGCAAACCATTTGCTAGAAGATCTTTGCAGGTACTTTTTAATGGCGCATCTTCGGCGGCACACCACGGGTTGGTCATGGGTGCGCTACGCTTGCCAGATGTTGCGGTGTGATCGCGCCCTGAAAATCCATCCAGCATTCGTGCCTTTCACGCAGCAAATTCTCCATGTGACCAGGGCCTAAGAAGTTCTGCTTGACAGAATTTTCTGAACGCCTGGAAGACCACAGCTGTTCTGATGTTTTCTGGCACACTGTTCCACAGAGATGGGACAGCGACCGAAAAGGCCTGTGACCAGGTGGTAGCCAACCTAGCTGTGAAGAGGAACATCAAGACGAATGTGCTGAGAAGAATGAAGGGGTCCCTCAGGTACATATGAGGAGACAGTCCTTCAAGTTCATTTGGGGGGGGGGTTTGGCCCCCCCGAAGGGGAATTTTTTTATTTTTGCATTTTCTACACACTACATATACGGAATGGGGAAAGGAATACTAATGCCCTATCACTATTGCTATGGGAAATGGGTCAGGGAATTCTAGATACAAGTTTGCAGGCCCTAAGCGGTGAAGGGCTTTAAATGTTTAAAACCTGCCCCTTTAATTGAACCCTAAGTTTAAGCACTTTAAAATCAGCATTGGTGGTTAAACCCGGCTACAAGGTGGGCTACGACCTGGGAACACAGAGCTTAGCAGGGATGTGGCCCATGAGGAGAAAGATGAGATTAAGATATTCTCGATCAGCAGGGGTCATTTAGTAGAAAAAGAGGTGGAGCTCATTAGCATAAATTATTTGCATATGCCACACCCCCGACATCACCGGAAGTGTGTCAGAAGGCAACACCCACCACTCAGGCTCCACTGGACTGTTTTGGATTGCTAGCTATTGGGGGGGGGGCGCGCAGATCTGCCCTCACAGAGGAGGGAGAGCTTGTACCTGAAGGCAGGCCGGAGGGGGGGGGCTCTGCAACTTACCTGGCTGCTTCTTGCTCCTCGTGGCCCAACTGAGGGCTGCTGGGAGCAGGGGGTGGGGCTTGTTGCATGTGCCCACCCCCTGGGCTCCTTACTGCCGGAGCTCCGTTCCTGTGCGCTCCCCCAGGAAATGACCCCTGTCGATCAGTACACTCAATAATTCCCCTTAGTGAGTTGCCGCTTTCACCACATCCCAGGTCTCAGTGCTTCTTCCACCTGTGCTTAGGAAACTCCCCACTTTGTCAGATTATCCATTAGCTGCTATTGGGTTTGTCAACCTCACCACAAAAGACTTGCTGTATCTTCCCTCCATCTCCAATATCCACTGGTTTTATTTTGTCACTACGTGTTCTGTCGAGCCAGTTTGGTGTAGTGGTTAAGAGCGGTGGACTCTAATCTGGAGAACCAGGTTTGATTGCCCACTCCTCCACGTGCAGCCAGCTGGGTGAGCATGGGCCAGTCACAGTTCTCTCAGAGCTCTCTTGGCCCCACCTACCTCACAGGGTGTCTGTTGCGGGGAGAGGAATGGAAGATGATTGTAAGCCGCTTCAAGACTCTTCTGGGAAGTGAAAAGCAAGGTGTAAAAACCAACTCTTCTTCGTCTTCTTCAAAAGGTAGGACAGAAATATTGTCAGTAAATGAAAGGAGGAAGTGCACTCTGCAGCTGTTCAGAGACACTTCCCCCCCCCCCATGCTTGTATCATATATTCTAAGGTGAAGCCCTGGAACTAAATGCTGTTTGGCCCAGCTGAAACCCTGAGCCATTCCCCTTAAGCTACCCATAAACCACTCAGAATTCTGGTCAGCCAGATAGTTTTATTAGTGACAAAATATTTACATCATAATAAAATAAAACATCCGTTAAAACCAAGGTCAGTAAAAATTCTGTTTACAGGCCACAGAGAAGAATTTTTAATGCAATCAGAGAAGAATAACAGGGCGACTTGCAATGCGGTTAGACTGCACGGTGTCTTTTATAAAAATCCGTTTTTAGCTTTAGTCTGCATTGTGATACCTGCTGGACTATAGACAGCAGCAGGGCCACACTAGGGTTGCCAGATGGGACCTGGAGATCTCCCAGAACGAAGGCTGATCTCCCGACGACAGAGATCAGTTCCCCTGGAGAATATGGATGGAGGTGTATTCTGTGGCCTTAGATGACACTGAGGTCCTGCTCCTCCCCAAATATCCTCCCTTTGCAGCCTCCACTCCAGGCAATTCATAACCCAGAGCTGGAAACCCCAGGGCCCGTGTCCAATGCCAAGTGAAGGCAAACAGATACAGCACCCACATGGTGCGAGAGCCGGTGCGGTATAGCAATTAAAGGGTCAGAGTGGAGATCTGTGAATCCCCACTCCGTCATGGAAGATCTCATCTCCAAATGCTCCAACTTCCAAAAATTGGTTCAATAAAATCTGGGATCATTACATTATGGAGATTACCGACCGATTGCAGCAATCTGAAATCTATCCCAAATCATCTAATTTTAGTGAGAAATGGCTTCCTTTCTTGGACTACGTCCTAACAAATGAATGCCAATCGCATAGCCCAGTATATCTCACTCTCTTGCACACCTAATACTTGCTCCACTCTCTTGACACCTGGTACTATTATGAATTTAAATCTTTAATGATTAATCGTGAATTTTTGCAGTATCCATTAGGCTTCATATTTAAAACTCACCAACATACTTTAAGCTGTTGTCGCTTAGAATTTAGTTCATGGCCTGTTTAGTAGTGTTTGTTAATGTTTGTACAGATACATATATGATTACTAAAAAAGAAAAAGTTGTGTCATTAGGAATCGTAAAAGATGTGCACCTATCCTTCGATACATATTCTCATGTTTGTAAAGTATTAAAATTAATAAAAAGATTATTTAAAAAAACAAATAAAGTTGAGCTGATCACTAAAAAAAATGGAAGATCTCTAGGTGACCTTGAACCAGCCACACCCACTTGGCCAAACCAACCTCGCAGGATTGTTGAAAGGAGAGGTTCCCATCACGGCACAGCAGCCAAGTCAGCGGCAGAGCCAAAAATCATTCTACTGAGAAACACCATCAAGGCAAACCAGTCTCAGTTGCAACAGTTTGCGACTCGCTTCTGCAGGATTGTTGTTGGCCCCGTTCCTACGCTGCAGTTGTGAAGATGCTCAGAAAAAAAAGACCAGTTGTAGTACTGAGTGCACACCCTTGCGCCTCTCGGCTTTCAGGGTTTGGCTTTTTAAAAAATGATGTCAAGTTTCTAGCCCTCATGACTGCAAAATGTGCTGAGATCTCAGAAGCGGGTGGCCGGGTCAACAGTGCAAGTCTAACCAGGGTTACGCCCTTCTAAAGCTCATTGATTTACAAGAGTGTAACTCCACTAAGGGTTGCACTGTAACTCATATCAGCACTGGCATCTTCTCTGTGCCCTAGAAGGTATCCCATTTGAAAACACTTAAAATTCTCAACCCTCATAAGACCCTTCTGAAATCTCTGTGGACAGCACCCGCTGAGTCAGGATCTGCATACCCTGAGTCAGCAACTCGATGAATTTATTTCCTTCACTTCTAGCTAGTCTGCCTTTCTTCTCCAAAGGGCCCGAGGCAGTTTACAAACGAAAACCAACATTCCTAAAAATCTGGGTCAAAAGCAAATACAAACCACTTAAAATCACAACAAATCACAGTTTCCTTATGAACATCTTCCAGCCTGCAACAACGCAGGCCCAGACGTTCCGTTCAAGAGCTTGCCCGAAGAGCTCGGCTATGCAAAGGGTACAGCTTGCTTTTCCCACCAAGGGCATCCTTCCTTTATACAAATGACCATCTCACACACACACAAAGGCCTGTTTAAATGTGACTTGTATCCATATGGAACCCACACCTTAACTTCACTACTGCTTAGATTCAGATCCATAACCTATGGTACAGAAATTTAATATAAGCATATAAATAACTACTGAACATCTTGCCAGTTGATAACAGAGTTGCCACTCCACAAGCATAAATATGGCAAATTCAAACCTTGCCTCTTCCACTAACTCACTCAGTGGACTCAGACCATCTACCCATCACATTTTTGTCCCACTCTTCCTCCAAGGCATTCAGGTGGCTCCCGCGGTTCTCTCCTCTGTGTTATTGCCATGACAACCCCGCAAGGTAGGGTATGCTGATAGAGAATGACTGGCCAAAGGTCACCTAATCAGCTTCATGGTCCAGCTGCAATTGGAACCCAGGTCTTTCTAGTCCAACACTCTCCACTCTAAAGTTTCTCTCACAGGCAAGCTGCTCCTTCTCGGCCTCAGCATTACTCATCTACAAATTGGGGGGTGCCAACTGACTATGGGGTGGAAACTGTAATGGAGGTTTCCTATTCAGAACTCAGCAAGTGATACTGCTCACCACACAGAGCCGAGCAAGGTCAGCTGCTAACCAACCACTGTTAAAGGCACTGTTAACCACTGTTAAAGGCACAGGAGCAGGGGTCGGTTCGACAGTTGGCAACCCAAGTTGTAGGCTGAGGTGAAATGTAGGACCAAGGCCTGAATAAGAAGTTGGCAACCTTTTCTACCGGGATTTTGACCTTTCCAAGAGACGCCTGTCAGGATGTGGAATGGTATGGTATAGCCCCATCTCATCGGATCTTGGGAACTAAGCAGGGTCAGTACTTGGATGGGAGACCACCAAGGAAGACTCTGCAGGGGAGGTCCATGGCAAACCACCAACTCACCTGGGCTTCTCACTTGGCTTGAAAGCACCTTTCGTGGTGGCCATACGTTGGTTGCAATTTGATGACACGTACATAAGAGACTCTTCTCGAGCCAATCCAGTCTCTCTCTACACAATGGAGGCAGCATAGTTATATGTATGAGCCATCCCACCTGTTTTTACTTGCAAGTCCATGGGAATCCTGGCAGGGAGTTATGGGTTAGAAGGACTCCGGGGCAACGTCCCCCAATGGAAACCCACATTTTTTAGACTATCAAAACAGACAAAACAACCCAAGAGAACACAGAAGTCTCAGAGTCTCTGTAATTGGTTCTGTTATTGGTTCTGTTGCTGCCTCTTCCTCTTGACCATGGCACCGATGATTCCCAAGGTGGCCAAGCCCAGCCCTGCAATCCCAACGCCCACCAAGGCATCTCGGACCTGCGGGGTTAAATGGAGAACCAGTCAGTTAAGCCAGGGGTCCTGCGTCACAAGGGGAAACCGCACCATGTTGGAGAACTCGTATCGTGTTCCAGGGCTGTGTCGCGCAGCGCGTTCCCAGTTGAACCGGTAACTTAAGAACCTGTAGCACACCTTAGCAGAGTTCCACTCACCAGGCTGCTGGCACCCGGGAAATGGGTAGCTTTACAAAACCAAGGAGGGCCAAAGTGGCACCCAGTCAAATGGGTCCCAGAAACGGGTTTCTAGTACAGCTATTTCTTTTTCCAAGCTTCCTAGCTTTAGAGAACTGTTTCCACATTGCTTAGCATACCAAGGTATCCCTGGCTCCACATCTGCTGCAGCACCCTTTCGCTGCAAAGGATTTTGGGAAGTGTTCTGTGGTTATGGCATTCTAAGAGCCTAACTAGATGTTACAAATTTTTTTTTTAAAACAAATTTTATTATTTGGATATATCGACATATTCTACATTATAACTTTTCTCTCAACATATACCCTTTTCTCATTTCTCCTACCCCCCCCTTCTCTTGGCCTCCCGCAGTGCTCCCACCCCCTTATATTATTCTTTAATTCCAAAACTTCTTATTCTATGTTACAAATTGCACGCGTTCACTGCAAGTGTGAATTCCCAATGGCAGCTTCTGAGAAAACATACAGCAGGGCCCAATTTGGCACAGCACCACTGCACTGGGAAAGGAGACATTCCTGCCTTCTCCCCCATGCATTTTTTTGGAAGCTTCAAACAGCCTGGGGACTCTGTTGGGAGCCAACACATGCACTGAATGCTGGCACCTGCTGGCTTCCCACAGAGTAAATAATGCTTTCCCCACAGCCCCCAGGGGCTGTTTCGGCTGCCGAAAACATCACAGGGGGGAAAGGCAGGAATTTCACCTCCCTCACAGTGATCCCAATCCCTGATTCACGTTTACTCATGAGATGCCACCAGGAACTTGTCCCCATGGGAAATGCATGCATTTATAACATTTAGTTAGGCTCAAAGGGCCAAACTGAACTTGAGGTTGTCCTCCTGGCCACAAGGATGCCGCCACCCTTTTAAAGACAATTTAAAAGGCCACGAGGGCCGGATCTGGATTAGGCCTGCAACACAGCGCTCTTATCCCCCCTCCCAACACACACATTTTTAAAGTATCAAAACAGCTGCAGGGGGCGGGGTCAACACTTCAAAGAGTACAAGGGGGGAAATGAATGCCCTGCTGCATCCCAAACTGGATCAGGCCCTTGCGGCGTTTTAAAACGGCAGCGGTGTCTTCACGGCAGCCATGAGGATGCCTTCACATTTAGTGCCGCCTTATAATGGATCTCCATGTCACAATGAACACTGAAGAAGAAGAAATTGAATTTATACCCCGCCCTTCACTACCCAAAGGTGTCTCAGAGTGGCTCACAAACTCCTTTCCCTTCCCCTCCCCACAACAGACACCCTGTGAGGTGGGTGGGGCTGAGAGAGCTCCTGACAGAAACTGCTCTTTTTCAAGGACAGCTGTGCCAGAGCTTGTGACTGACCCAAGGTCACATCAGCAGGTGCAAGTGGAGGAGTGGGGAATCAAACCCGATTCTCTCAGATTAGAGTCCGCACACTTAACCACTACACCAAACTGGCTCACTGGAAGCGAACCTGGCAATATGTCATGGAGAAAAACAGGGGACACCCGTCTTCTGATATCCATATTTTCAAACCGTGCATCGTTTTTCCAGCAAATGGCTGAGCTGTGAACCAGGAAAGCTGGGCGTGTTGAGAGAAGAGCCCGTTGTTGCCTCCTGCTCTCCCGAAGGAGGCACCGTTGCCAGCAGGAAGAGCCCCATTTTTAAAAAGAGAGACCCGATTATCTGGCTTAAAGCTTACTTACAAAAGTGGAGCTGTTCCAGCATAAACATTTGCTCCAATGGTTTTTTTAAAAATGGTTCTCACCCCTTCTCGCTGTTCAGAGCCCCCTTCATATACAACCTTCCCTTAAGAAACATCTCTATTTTTTTCAGAGGCATTCTAAAACAAAACAAAACACTTCTGGCTTTGACTTTCAGAAGAGAATTCAGTTTCAGAACAAAGAAGGGCTTCCCGGCTGACATCAAGGGACAAAAGCAAGTCAGAAATCACTCATTCCTCACAAGTCAGGATCAAAGGTTACCATATTTCCATGCATCCAGCATGAGAATAACGCTTATATACTGACTAAGGGAATGAGCTGTATTTGGGGAGTGTTAAATCCTGGGTTCTAGGACGCATTGCAGTGATCAGCTCTGTTTTATTCAGTGATAAGCTTGAGCCCTGCTTATAAAGCCTGCAAATACCACACCCGACACACACCCACTCCCAGTGATAGGCTATTTATATTACACCACTTATCTATTTGTTAGTTCCTGGATCCAGGCGAGCTTTTGTTCTAGAGAAGCAAGCTCAGCCCCTTTTAGGTACAGCTTGAGGAATGGCTTAGGTTCAATACGTAACACCGAGGTTTCAGGCTCAAATCTAAGCTCTGTTGTAAACTAACTAAGTGGGCTTAAGTGACATACCCTCTCTCAGGCCCAGCCCACATGTGCCAATCTGGGAAGAACAATGCTAGAAGTAACTTACAGTTGTAAGGATTACCAAAATAATGTGTGTACAGTGCCACTTACCCCATTCACCTCTGACACTTCCCTTGAAAATGAAGGGGGCAGTGTTGTGCCAGTATCACTCCATCACACAGTGTCATTTCCAGCAAAAAAAAAAATAGAAGTGTGATCATTATGGCCTTTTCAAATTCTTAATTTACTCCCTGGTAAGTTCCTGGTTTTTCTGTTCTGCCTGTGTTTTGCTTCCTCTTGTGGTCGATTTAATATCAGACAGGTTTGTTTCCTGCATACCTCCTTGCCGTTTAAATCTGTAGGGAGATATGCTGGAAACTCGTGTGACATCGAGTCAACCACTAGAGGGAGCATAACCCATGAAAAACGAGGGGGGGGGGGGGGAATCCCAAAGAAACTGGAACTTACAAGTGAGTAAAATGAGAATGCAGAAGAGCCCTATGTCTGGGTGAAACTCTAGGATTCTCCCAAAACTCTATTGTCTTCTGCTGGAAGTGACAACACCGCCACACCTGTCTGCTCCCCCTAATTCCTCTCAAGGGATGCCAGCTGTATAATTTATGAAGCACAGACATTTTTATTATGCATTATTAGGGTAAATTATTATAATTGGTTATTGAGTTGTGTCCCACAGATCTGTTCTGCAAATGGCAGTGCTTTCCCTGGCACCAGGAGCCTTCCTCTGGAACCAGAGCCATGCAGGAAAAGCAAAGTATTAGCGGAATAAATCCACAGGATCCAGCCCCTTTATTATGATCCCACCTACCTGGTCACTTTTGGCCACGCCGTATCGCAGCTCGGTGACAAAGTGCTCACAGTTCTCACTTGTGACTTTGTACAGGAGCTCCTGGCCCACCATCTCCTCGGCCCGCTGGACAATCTTGGTCCTGGGCAGAGGGGGATACTTGGAGTCGTGCTTGTTGTTAACTCGGTAGCGGTTCCTCCCAACTACGTCCCTCAGCAGCTCCTTCTTGACCAGGGCCTTGTCAGTCAAAGTGGACATGAGGCTGGCGCAGCCCGCTCCAGCATATTCAGCTGTCAAAAGGGGGGAAAGGTCTTGTGAGCTCCTAAGAGAGGCAACAGTGGGCGCTCAAACGTTGTGGCGAAACTTTCCCCATCAGATCAGCAAAAGATTGTAGAGTTCTGGCAAAACGTATCCCATTCATTCATTCATTCTACATTATGCACTATATCTGCTTCACAATATAGAGACAACCTTGGCTTAGCAAGGGATAGGTTTGGCAGGAGACACGATCATCACATGGATCCTCCATGTGCAAGTGCAGTATACTTGATGTTGAGGTTTAAAAAATGGCACTCTTGAAAACAGAATGCTGGACTAAATGGATTTTTGGTGTGACTCAGCTGTAGGGTTGCCAGGTCCTCCTAGAAACCGGCGGGGGGTTGGGGGGGACTTACCGGGAGCAGGTGAGAGGCTCTGCTGACATGCAGCAATATGCCCACATCACGGCCCACGTGACCCAGAAGTGACACCATCATTTCTGGGATGTTGGGCTGATGCTCTGGTATTTGGGCAAAAAACTCTATGGTAGAAGCCAAATTTACCATAGAGTTTTTGCCCAGATACCTGAGCGTCACCCCAACGTCCCAGAAGTGATGATATTACTTCCAGGTTACATGGGCAGTGATGTAGGCATGTTGCTGCACCTCGGCAGAGCCTCCCTCTTTTGGGGGGAAGTCCCCACCGCCGGCCAGTTAATCAGTGGCTGAGCGGTGGGGCCTGTCAGCAGGGAAACCCCACCTCCACCAGGGGTCTGGGAACCCTACTCAGCAGGGTGGTTTCAGTGGACTCTCTGCGCTAAAAATATGTGTCAGTTTTAATTATCTATTTTCTCTATTAAAATGACGTGTATCCCACCAGTCTGTCTACGAAACGGACCTTCATTTGTTACAACAAATTAAACATGCAAGTTAAAACATTTACAACAGTACAAGACCTATCAACCTACTACCAGCCCATAATTCTCCTCTTAACCACATCATAAAATTAATAAGGCTAAAAACCAGCCTGAGCTAAAACCACCATCATGGAAAATAAGTACGAATACAGCAGCTTAATTAGCATGGCATCCCACAAAGAATCCTGGGAGCTGTAGTCTGGTAATAGTGCACAGAGTTATGTTAGAAATCCCTTAGCCCCACCACCACCAAGAACATTTCCCAGAGTTCCCTGGGTAGAAAGAATGACTATTAACCCTTAAAAGGCCAAAATACACGTGACATTTGGGCTGAGGGAGCCCCTACCTGAATCATATGGCATTACAACAAACATTACTGTCCTTAGAAATAGTTTGCACGGAGGCCTAAACGCAGGACTGGAGAGTGCTCTTCAGACTTCCCCATCCATGCTATTCTCCCTAATGGTGGGGGGGGAGGTACTACTTTCCCCTTTGTGGGGCTGTATGTTAGCCTGTAATCTCCTATGGTTCAGACCAGGGGGCCTCCTGACCAATGCTCCCTCTAAGCTGTGGAGCCTTGTGAGCAATAATTCTACTTTGTGAGCTACTGGCATGAAAGCTGTGAGTGAGTGATTTGGCTGCTGCATAAATTAGTTTGCATTGGAGCCCTCCTTCCTGAGCTCAGACAAAAATGTGTGAGCCGGAGGCTAAAAAACTATGAGCTAGCTCACACTAACTCAGCTTAGAGGGAACACTGCAAGTCCTGACACAACTCGTTTAAGCCCAGTAGTTGGTAGATAGACCCTTACAGTGCAATCCTAAGAGTATTTTCCTGGGAGTAAGCCCCATTCAATAGACCTAAGCATGATCCTGTGAAGACCCACCTATGCTCTCCAAGTCTATCTAAGTCTCTTAGGATGGCTCCCTTGGTTCTTCTTTCTGAACAAAACTAATTCTACTGAGAGAGAAAGGCATCAGAATTCACAAATGTCAGATGTGTGGGCAAGAGAGCTACACATGCAAGGCAAACATTTTCATAAAAAGGGGAAAATGCACTCATGTTATGACTGAACAAACTATAGAATGCATTCCCAAAGTGCAACCCAAGGAGGCCAGAGTTTGCCAGCCTTTGTGCTTAGCCTTTAAAGAGAACTTGATCTTCAGCTATTAGCAGGATGATCGTGCTTATCGCTATGCCATGAAGAGCCGCCAGGCACTTTCTGATTTCCACAGATCAAGCTGTTTGTAAAGGAACAGAATTGGGCCGAATACATTTCAGGTCATTTGGCAGTTCCGACTGGGGAGATGCCGGGAGGTGGAGACAGTTGAACTAGCAAAACTCCAGAAGTTATGTCATCGTGTTGAGGGGGCAATGCTCTAGGCTTCAACCAAAACTCTACGGTTAAAAGGAACTCTAGGATTCATAGAATCACAGAGTAGGAAGGGGCCATACAGGCCATCTAGTCCAACCCCCTTCTCGATGCACGGTCAGCCTAGAGCATCCCTGTCAAGTGTGGGTCACTTCATCTGAAACTCTATGGCAAATCCTAGAGTATCACTGAAGCAATGATGTCACTTCTGGGTTTTTTTGCCAGAAGGGACATCAGGTGTCAGTGCAAAGTCAGCAAGCAGCACCGCCATCACCACCCCCACCCCAATGTTCCCCTGTTGGACTGTGAAGAGGAAGCAGGGAATGGGGGCGATGCTGGGATGTCTACCTCTATACTGAGAGACCTCTCCCCCCCACCACCAGTCCTGATGGAGGCACCCCAAGGGGAGCGGAGTTCCTTACTTGGTGGGGCCAGATGGATCACATAGCCAATTCCTACATAGATGGCCCAGTGCTGGTATCCAAAGCGAAAGACTTCAATCAAGTCCCCAGGCTCCAGATCAGCCTGCGAGGAAAGGAAATGGAGTGAAAAATATAAATAGCCAAGAGTCGACCAAAACTGGAAAGCAGCAAATGGAACATTTCAGGCATGGAAAACAAATTAAAAAAAAAACTTAAGGAAAAAATACAATTCAGAGCCAACGAACCACGGGACACTGAAGGGGCATTTCAAAGCATCCCACAAAGAAATCGCACAACTAAAAACACGTCTTCTTTCAGGACTGTTTCTTCTGTGGTGTAGCTGGTTCATTGCAGCCTTCTTCTTCTATAAGCTTACATTTTTTAAAAAATACATCAAAAGACAACATGAAGGTATCTCTTTCATCTGTGAGTTATGCCCTTAAACACACTGAAACGCTGCATTTCAGGGAAAGCTCGTTTTTCATTTTCTCCATCTGATTTTTCACTGATAAGATTTTCAAGGAATTAAGTGTCTCTTGCAAAAACAAAGAAAGATGTTCTCAAATCAGTGGCATTCTACACCACTACCAGCCACAAAAAACCTTTTTGGGGTGCCTCTGCAATGGACTTACATAACAGACTCGGGTGACAACTGCTGATTTCCTGGACAAGTTTTATCAATAGTGGTGTTGCCTATTTGCATGTTGCTACTGCCTTGATTTTCATTAACTATGCTAAAGCCTTTGACTGTGTGGATCACAACAAACTATGGCAGGTCCTTAAAGAGATGGGAGTACCAGACCACCTCACATGTCGTTGGGGAAACCTGTATAAGGGTCAAGAAGCGACAGTTAGAACCGGATACGGAACAATTGATTGGTTTCGCATAGGAAAAGGAGTACGACAAGGATGTATATTGTCACCTTGCTTATTTAATATATATGCAGAGTAGATCATGCGAAATGCTGGCCTGGATGAATCACAAGCAGGAATTAAGACTGCTGTGGAAAAGATCAACAACCTTAGATATGCAGATGATACCATTCTAATGGCAGAAAGTGAAGAGGACCTTAAGAGCCCTGGATGAATCACAAGCGGGAATTAAGATTGCTGGGGAAAAGATCAACAACCTCAGATATGCAGACGATACCACTCTAATGGCAGAAAGTGAAGAGGACCTAAAGAGCCTCTTGCTCAGGGTAAAAGAGGAGAGCGCAAAAGTGGGCTTGAAGCTCAACATCAAAAAAACTAAGATCATGGCATCCGGCCCCATCACTCCTTGGCAAATAGAAGGGGAAGTCGTGGAAGTCGTGACAGACTTCACGTTCCTGGGATCCCAGATCACCGCAGACTGTGACAGCAGCCATGAAATTAAAAGATTTCCTTGGGAGGAAAGTGATGGCGAACCTAAACAGCATGATAAAAAGTAGAGACATCACCCTGCCAACAAAAGTCCGCATGGTCAAAGCAATGGTATTCCCAGTAGTCATGTATGGCTGTGAGAGTTGGACTATAAGGAAGGCCGAGCGCCGAAGAATAGATTCTTTTGAACTATGGTGCTGGAGGAGACTCTTGAGAGTCCCTTGGACTGCAAGAAGAACAAATCAGTCAATCCTCAAAGAAATCAACCCTGACTGTTCCCTGGAAGGCCAGATAATGAAACTGAAGCTCAAATACTTTGGCCACCAAATGAGAAGGGAGCACTCACTGGAGAAGAAGACCCTGATGCTGGGAAAGACTGAAGGTCAAAGAAGACGGGGACGGCAAAGGATGAGATGGTGAGACAGTGTCAGCGATGCAACGAACATGACGTTGAGCAAACTTCAGAGGACGGCAGAAGACAGGAGGGCCTGGCGTGATCTGGTCCATGGGGTCGCGAAGAGTCGGACTCGACTGTGCGACTGAACAACAACTGCCTTGATTTATAAAGTGCAATTTGTATATTTGTGCACAGGGACAGACTGAGAGTTAAAAATGGTCCAGGAGCAAGCCAGGTCAGGTGGACTCTGCGATTCTGCTGGAGCTGTTTAGCTCAAACCCAGGCAGGGTTTCCAACTGAGCCCCACTGCCAGGAGATTGGGTGGAGTGCCTGAAGAGGGTACAGTTTGGAGAGGATGTGATGTCACTTCGAAGGGATGCTCTAGGCTGCCTCTGCTAGTCTCTATGGGCTTTAGTAGAGACACTAAGGGAAATTCCCAGAGTGTCACTATACAGAAGCCATTTTTTCTCCTATTCCTGAGTTCCTCAGGACAGAAAATTAGAGCTTGGTCAGAGTAATTCCTCACCTGGGGCAGGAAAATGGAAGGCCATGGTAGTGATAAAGATGGGTGTTGGATGGTCGTGTTAAATTAGCATTGCAGTGGTCAGAAGGTGTGCTATTGCCGGCTGCCCCAACAGCATTTTACTGTCTTTTATTCTCACAGATAAATGCTAGTTGTGGACTCGATTCATGCTTCTACTGAACTGCCACAACAAGTGTCTCTGTTGATCTTTCTCTGCTGGCAACCCAGCTGGAGTTTTAGTGGAGGTGGGGGACGTGTGAACCGGCATTGTTCCAACACTGCAACATAAACTTCCGGCACAAACCTGGAAGTGACATCATAGCATCGGCATGACACTCTAAGGTTAGCCCAGGGAAACACTTGAATGTCACGCTGACATGATAGCACCACCTTCAGGTCCACACTGGAAGTGACGTAGCATCCTTGGAGCAATGCCTACCCCCCTCCCCACATTTCCCTCTGCTGCTCTAAGGAGCAGCACCAACCAACCAGGGCGGCCAAGCAGGCAGCCCTACTAGGGTTGCCAACCTCCAGGTGGTGGATGGAGATCTCCCACTATTATAACTGGTCTCCAAGCAACAGAGATTAGTTCCCCTGGAGAAATGGCTGCTTTGGAAGGTGGGCTTTATGGCATTCTACACCACTGGAGTCCCTCCCCTCCCCAAACCCCACCCTCATTAGGCTCCACCCCCAAAATCTTCTGGTATTTCCCAACGCGGAGCTGGCAGCCTTATGCCCTCCTCTTGTGCCATTGATGAAGGAAGCAGAATGGCGCAAGGCACATTTTCCACTTTCCCTTCTCATACTGTTGGATCCAAAGCACAGGAACCAGTCAGCCCAGGTGTTTAACATCTGGCACCCAGAAGAGCTGATCTCCCCTGCCCCCAAAGTTTAGCCATTTATTTGCCCTGGTTACTTACCAGATCGGGAAACATCAGTTCAGCAGCAGTATGGTTTCTCTTCCTTCTGACTTCCATAGTTCCATGCACGACGTCTGAGGCGGCCCCTGTGGTGTCAAGATTCACATACAACATTATGCTCTGATAGCACAGTGACAAGGGAGTTTGGGGAGTGGGCCCTTTCTGAGGAGGAGGCATTCTGAGGATCACCAAGGTGAGTCTTCATAGATCCCAGCCAATAAATCTGACAAATAAACAAAATGGCCTCAGAATTTGGAACTGCCAGGCCAAGACAGAAGAGCTCTGAGAGATCTCTCCCCCTCTGTAGGGTTGCCAGCTCCAGGTTGGGAAATACCTGGAGATTTGGGGGGTGGGGCCTAAGGAAGGCGGGGTTTCGGGAGGGGAGGGACTTCGACGGGGTAAAATGCCGTAGAATCCACCTTCTCCTGGTGAATTGATCTCTGTCACCTGGAGATGAATTGTAATCCCAGGAGACCTCCAGCCACCACCTGGAGGTTTTGACATGTAATATAATGTTAACACTTCTGGGAATGTTACTAAAGAATATTAAAGCCACGTTTATTTCTCCACTGTTTAAAAATACCTCTCAAAGTACACACAATATCAAAATATATTTTCGTTTCAGTATCAGTATAATGCATTCAGCTTGTAGCATAAACCATCAATTTCAACTTATTGCTTGAAAGCATGTCAAACAGCAATAGGGTTACATTTCATTCCCATCACAATGCTGAATATATATTGTAACTTAAGTTCCCAAGGTCTCTGTTTAACTCAGTTCCAGCTAGTTCCTTGAACGCTATCAGCCGGCAGCGAAGTTGTATCTCATTCTCTCCACAGTGTTGGATATCTGTTGCAATTTCAGTCCCCAGAGTCGCTGTATATGAACTTTCCAAATGAAGACAGCCCAGCAATTAGGCTCCGCATATTTACAAACTCAGTTCCAGCTTGATGGATTCGCTAGCTCCTTTCCCAGTTTCGTAATTGCTTTCTCTTTCAAAGGTGGAACTGCTCCTTATCTGTAAACACTCAAGCAGAAAAACTTACTTATCTGGACTCACGTCTCACCAAACATTTGTTCTGGGTTTCTGCCAAGAAATCAGTTGACTCCCATTGTAAACAGTGATGATTTACGCTACAAGCTGAATGCATTATATTGATACTGAAACTATAAGATATTTTGATATCGTATGTACTTTGAGAGGTATTTTTGAACAGTGCATAAATAAATGTGGTTTTAATATTCTTTAGTAATCTTCACTGAAGTGTTACATTATATTACCACCTGTAGGTTCATTGACCCTGGGGGTGGGGTGGGAGCAAGCAGTAGAGATAAACCAGCCCCAAATTTTGGGACTGGGATACAAGACTGAGCTTCCTAAAATGCTCCACTTTTGTTGTCTTTTTAAAAAAATGTTTCTGTCCTTTACTGCCACAAAGGTGTTTTATTTGCATTATTCTTTATTTATACCTAATCTGGGAGAACCAGGTTTGATTCCCCACTCCTCCACAGGCAGCTGCTCGCGTGACCTTGGGTCAGTCACAAGTTCTCTCAGAGCTGTTCTCTCAAGGGCAGTCCTCAAAAGGGCTCTCTCAGCCCCACCTACCTCACGGGGTGTCTATTGTGGGGAGGGTAAGGGGAAGGAGATTGTAAGCTGCTCTGAGACTCCTAGTGAAGGGTGGGGTATAAATCTCATCTCTTCTTCTCTTCTTCTCTTCTTCTTCGTGCCCTAAGCTGGATAACCCAAACTAGCCCAATCCCATCACATCTCGGAAGCTAAGCAAGGGTTGGCCTTGGCTAGTATTTGGAAGGGTGACCTCCAGGGAATACTAGGGTCACGACACAGAGGCAAGCAACAACAAACCACCTCTGAAATGTTTCTTGCCTTAAAAACAAGTCTAGCTTACCGCCTAGTGATGCATCATGCTAAAGAGCTAGAACTTCTGGCTGCCACACAATGCCATACAAGGGGAAGTATGGCCAAAGGAGACATGCGGCGGCGGGTTTACATTTTATCAGGGCTCGCTTCAGGCCAATCCTTGTCTGGGATACAGCATTGTCAGCAGAACCTTTCTGCTACCTGAGAATGAGGGAGCATGAGTATCAGTTGAATGAAGGCATGTGATTAAGGAGTTAACTTAGATGTTAAATATGAAGGGAGCCAAAAGGCAACCTTGTCTGACTCCTTTTTGCACTGGAATTTAAGTCTAATCCTCCCTGTCTGTTCCGAAAGCTTAGGCTTTGTCACTTCAGGACAGAGTCGACCCATCAGAGGTCCATAGCTATAGATCTATATATTAATAATATCCTCACATATACTCTGATTTCTATGAGACACAATGAAACAAGCTGAGAAAGACACAGTGGAGAAGGAGTAAACCTCCCAGGGGGGGGGGGGGGGCTGGAGTTTTCCTGGAATTACTGCAGATCTCTGGAATTACATGGTAGCTTCAGAGGACAACTTCCCTCACAATCACACTCCCCACAGAGCTCCTTCTCCTTCCCAAACTCTGCCCTCTGAGGCACTGCCCCCTCATTCTCCAGGAATTCCCTAAGATGGAGTTGGCAACGCTAGCCCAAGGTCCTCCAGCAAGCTTCCATGGCAGACCAAGGATTTGAACCTGGATCTCCCCAGTTTTAGTCCAACACCCTTACCATTACACCACACTGGTTCTTGTGTGTTGGCCATCTTAAAAGGAGCCCAGACTGGTACATAGAAGTATTTTCTCACTGCACCCTCAAAAAAATTATGTGAAGCGGCTGTGGCTCAGTGACACAGCATCTGTCTGGCATGCTGAAAGTCCCAGGTTCAGTCCTCAGCAGCATCTCCAGTTGAAAGGACCAGGCAGTAGGTGAAGAGAAAGACTTCCATCCTAAGCCCCTGGAACAAGGGTTTCCAGTCTTTTAAGCCTGAGGTTACCTTTGGGGTTTTGAGAGGTGGTGCTGAGTGCCACCCCAAAATGGCTTCTGCAGGAGGCGGAACCAAACCCAAAATGTCTTCCACAGGAGGTGGAGCCAAACACAATCCCTCCCTCCTCATTTGCTAAAAAAAAATCACAGGAGAATGAAGGAAAGCCGAAGGAGGGGAGAGAGGGAGAAAGGGAAGGGGAAGGGGAAATAAAAAGCCTGAAGAGAGAATGGAACCACAAGCCCAGGTACTTGGCAGTCTGCCCGATCCTCCAGTGGCAGCGGCTGCTATTGCAACTATGCAAAACCCTTTCCGTTTGAATAAGGGCTGCCACTGGAGGGTCACTGGGGGTGTGGGGGAAGGTATTTGTGAATCTCCTGCATTGTGCAGAGGGTTGGACTAGATGACCCTGGAGGTACCTTCCAATTCTATGATTCTAACAACAAGCCTTAAAATGTCTTTGTCCTCTTTCTGAAAAAGGTGTGGCAGGTGCCGGGGGAAGTACTGCCAGGCACCGTGGTGCCCATGGGCACCACGTTGGGGAACCCTGCCCTGGTGAGATGCTGCTCGTCAGAGCAGACAATACAGAGCACCAGACTCAGTAGAAGACAGCTTCGTGAGTGAAGTCACTTTGACTGAAAAGCAAATGATAAGATCAAGCACTGAGCTTTGCGGCTGAGCTGGGGTTTAAACCTCTAGCCCAGGGGTGTCGAACTCATTTGTTATGAGGGCCGGATCTGACATAAATGAGACCTTGTTGGGCCAGGCCATGTGTCATAAAATGTAATGCCAATAGGGTTGCCAAATCCCCCTGTCATGACGTCACATCCGGGCAGCGTGCATGCAGTTCGCGTGCGCGCATGCACTCAGGACGCCGGGCAGGAGCCCCCCGCTGCCAGGTAAAAAAGATTTGGCAACCCTAAATGCCAAGTAGCAGAGATACAAACTTTATAAAGGACACAGACAAACTCAATTAAAGATTTTTTTAACTTTAAATAAAACATGCTTAAAACACTAGCACTCTTGCAATATTTTGTCTATTTAAGTCTCTGATAGCTGACACCTCTGCTCTGGGAGGATGAGGGGGGAGGAGCCTCAGCCAGTTCTTTACCAGACTCTCTCAATCGCACAGGAGAGCCTTGCCTATTGATCTCTTTTGTGCAATTGAGAGAGACTGGTAAAGCAAGCTGTAACATGGCAGCAGCAGCAGAATTACAAATGGAAGTAGGAAACAGCCAGGGCCTTGTGGGCCGGATTGTGGCCCTCCAAGGGCCTGATTCAGCCCTTGGGCCGCATGTTTGACACCCCTGCTCTAGCCTGCCATTTTGTATCCCTGCACCACATCAAGGTAAGGAAGCACAGATAGTGTAGTGGGAGCAGAGTGAGCTATAAACCAGGAAGTCCCTTCTCTGAATCTTGCCTGCCCTGGTGACCTTAAGCAAGCCACTCCCCCTCAGCACCAGCCTTGCCTCTTGCAATACACAGATAATAATGCCAGCCTACCTGACTGGGCTGTTGTAGAAATCACTACAGTCATGAGAGTTTGACCCACAAATCAAGCAGTCACCAAGACTTGCAAAGAAAAAGCTTCCTGTGTATTATAATCTAAAGCACTACAACATTATTAATAAATCATAAGAAAATCCTTGTGCATAGGTACATAACGTCGTCTCCAGATTATATAACATTTCAAAATTGGATCTTCCTCAGGAGATATTAGAGTAGTACAAAAGTTCTCTGTATTCATGAAGTGCTTGACAACAAGTTATAATACTACATTCAGATAGGAAGCTGATCTCAATAACTGTGCAGGCTCAAATATGCTGCTAAGCTTCTAAATGGATCCCGGAGACGACATTGATTATGTACCTGTGCACAAGGATTTTCTTATGATTTATTAATGATTTTGTAGTGCTTTAGATTATAATACATAGGAAGCTTTTTCTTTGCAAGTCTTGGTGACTGCTCGATTTGTGGGTCAGACTCTCACGACTGTTGTCGTTATACTTATTTTCTGATTGGGTTGTGTTTGTCCGTATTTATCTTGTAGAAATCACTACAACAGAATGCCTGTAAGGCTCTTTGAATATGTCAACATGCCGTGCAAACTCTGTGACACTGTAAACTTGAAAAAAGGTGTCTGTCATAACCAATGATTTCTAGAAATCGGGGGGGGGAGTCACACGAATCAGCTGTCCACCGATCAAGTGGGCAAGGCTGTCTGTACGGCACAGTTCCTTGGATTCCCCCACCCGAAACGAGTTGCTGAAACAAAGCAAAACACAACTCGCTGCACCAACTGGGACTGTAAAGTACAGCCTGAGCAGAATTTGATTATTTTTTTAAGAGAGAAGAATATAGACAAGTCTGTCTTTCATTAGCATCACGAGCAGGGCAAGCCGAGGAAAGGCCGGGGTCCCAATCCATAGGTTGGATACACTGAGATCTTTTCCCTCTTCTCCGCTGATGTCTTTCAGCAAAGGAGGAAAAGACTTATCCCACCCTGAGAAGTCAGCATATCTAGCCATCTTTAGTTCCTAACATTGCCCTAAGTGCTGTAGAAACAGAAGCAAAACAATTTCCTACCAGTGGGTGACAAGCAGGAAATGAAATGATCTTTCCAATCCTTCTACCTTAGTTGAGGGACAAGGGGGGAAAGTCCCCCTCCCCCAGTCAAACTACTAAATAACTGCAAACATTTGTATTATTTTTGTCGCTTCGCTTTCTCCCTTTTTCACATGTAGTTTGGCTCACTTGCTGGAGCTCTTCACTTTGGCAAGTGTTTTCTCCTTCCTTATGCAATGTTGCGATGTAGGGTATAATGAGCAGGTGTCAGGTTGGGTGGATTTCACGTTCATACCTTTGATGAGGGTTGGACGAGGGGGCTTCTTAGTTCTTCTCCATCCTCCAAGGCATGGTTTGCAAGTACATGGGGGGACTTTGCTGGACATCTCAGCTGGGTCCCTTTGAGCCTTCGCATGGACTGGACATGAAAATGGTTGCTTATAAAAAAAGCAAGGGTGGGGTGTACAGCCGCCAAAACCTCTGGGGATGCCCCCTGTGGCATGGCTGTTCTTCCTGCTTGCGGCATCTTCTGGAATCACCACAGGTCCACTGCTGCTCTTCTTTGCAGCATCTTCCGGAATCACTACATGTCCTTTGCTAGTCCTCTTTACAGTATCTACCAGAATCACAATGGGTTCTCTAACGGTCTTGTTTGCAGCATCTTCAGGAATCACTACAAATCCTCTGCCAGTCCTGTTTACTGTCTCTTCCGAAATCACAACAGGTCCTCTGCCAGTCCTGTTTGTGGCATCATCTGGAAGGCCTCTGCCGGTTCTGCTGGTGGCATTTTCTGGAATTACAGAAACTCTTCTGGCGGTCCTGTTGGCAGCATTTTCCGGATTCACAAGGCCTCTCCCGGTTTCCTGCCCGTTGCTAACTTTCTTCCATGTGGCACTTGTTGGGCCCTTTTTAAGGGCAGTGGACTCTTTACTCAACGGGTTACCTTCTGGCCCCAACCTAAATAGTCCTTTCAGACCATGTATGACTTGGCCTGGTTGAGTTTGAACATGACTATCCGGGTGAGGCAGAGCAGCTTGACTCTTGCACTGATGGGGCGTGAGGGGGGCTGTGCCCCCCACGTCTGCCTGGTTCCACTTTTTGTCCAACGTGGTCTTTGGCTTCTGGGAAGCTTTGTGACTGAAGCTTTTACGGTACCACGAAAGGAACCCAGACATCACCCTGGGTCGGAGCTGCTAACCCCCTTCGGCCTAGTCAGGGGCAAGAGCTTTCCTGTGACTGTCCTGAAGAATTCTGGCAGCTTGGTTACCGTGGGCAACAGGGCCTAGTCACTTCCCTCACTCTACCCCATTATTCCACGTCTAGAATCAGAACGATGGGAGGAGCCGGCCGGGTGGCCTTTCTCCTCCCCACGCAGTGTCCTCCGGGAACAAGAGCCCCTGTTTGTTTGTTTTTGTGGCCAATTCAAGGTTTTGACGCTCTGAATTATCGTGATCAAGAAGGGCTCAGCAACTGAGCCGAATCCAGCCCCTGTCACTACTCCCTTCCACCATGTGGGGATATTGCTTAGACGCAGCCGTATCTCTGGCCAGCTGAGGGGCTTGACACGCTGAGGGGCTATTGTGACACCACGGTGTCATCCACCCCTTATGTTTAAAGGCTCCAGTTATGGCCCCCGGCTAGCGCACTGGTTCAAGACACTGAGTAGCTGTCATGAGGACTGCCACCCTCCAAGTGGGACCTGAAGAGCGGCTGCTATTGCCACTAATCTCCAGACGACCAAGATGGCTGTTGGGGCAGGTGGACTCTCCGGCGTCGTACCCTGCTGAGGCCCTTCCCCTCCCCAAACCCCACCCTCCTCAGGCTCCATTCCCCCAAATCTCCAGGTATGTCCCAACCCAGAGCTGGCAACCCTATGGGATCATTAGAGAGTAAAGGCAGTCAGTGGAGGTCTTTGGGCCCAGTGTGGGTGGCCAGACTCCAGGTGGGGTGTGGAGGTCTCCCAGAATTCCAGCTAATCTCCAGACGACAGAAATCAGGTGTCCTGGAAAAAATGGCTTCCTTGGAGTGTGGACTTGGAATTCACTGCCGCAGGAGGTGGCGGCGGCTACAAGCATGGACGGCTTCAAAAGGGAATTAGATAAGCATATGGAGCAGAGGTCCATCAGTGGCTATTAGCCACAAGGTATAGATAGGGGCTCTGGGGCAAGTGATGCTCTGTCCTCTTGGTGCTTGGGGGGGGGGGTCAACAGTGGGAGGGCTTCTAGTGTCCTGGCCCCACTGGTGGACCTCCTGATGGCACCTGGTATTTCTGGCCACTGTGTGACACAGAGTGTTGGACTGGATGGGCCTTTGGCCTGATCCAACATTGGCGTCTCTTATGTTCTTATGTTCTTATGACTGTGTGGCATCATATCCTAGTGAAGTCTCCCCCCCCCCCCCAGCTCTCCCCAGGTTCCACCCTGAAATCTCCAGGAATTTCTCAACACGGAGTTGGCAACCCTAGGCCCGGTCCATACCCATGGGAAGGGACAGCTGGCCTAGTGGTTTCCAACTAAAGGCAAGAGATAAAAGGAGAAAGCGGTCTTTGGGAGAATAGAAATTTCTGACTGGCTTTCACCTGCTGAATAATGCACTTTGCAAACAGATACGTGGAGTGGGGAAATCCACTTGCAAACGATCGTTCAAGTGGACTGAAAGTGGACTGAAAGTGAATTATTTATCATGTGTGAAAGTGCCCTAAATGAGACCTGGATGCCAACAGCCATTAGACCAGTGGAGTAAGGCCAGGGAGAGACCCAGGTTCGACCCTCTGCTCCTGTTTCTATAAAAGGAATAGACTTGTAGTTTTAAGGACTGAAAAATGTATATGGTTTGTTTTGCTTATTGGATGCATTACAGTTTTTCTGTTTCAACTTTCTATCATTGTAATCCAGTTTTATTTCACTGTTTGTATCTGTGGATTTTGCCCATCTTTATAGCATTGTCTTCTGGTTCTGTAACCTACCTTGAGTCTCAAAGAACAAAGGCGGACTACAAATGAAATAAGGGGACAAATCAGTACATGAAATTCATACATGGGGTGACCTTCAGCCAGTCAGCCTACCTAACCTCACAAGGTTGTTAAGAGGAGACCCATGCGCACTATCCTGAGCTCCTTGGAAAAAGGAAGAGGGAAATTACAAGGTATAGAGGCCCTTTCCTTGCATGCTACCATTTTCAGAGGTAAAGTGGATGGTGGCCAGAGACAGGGCTTTTTCCATGGTGACACCTTGACTATGGAATTCCCTCCCCAAAGTAGGTTGCCCATTATTCTCTATGTGCCAGGTGAAACCATTCACCCAGCCATTCTGTTGACCAGTGTAATTGTGTAAATGAGGGATTGGGGCTGGGGGGAGGTGGCCAATAACAGCCTGCGTTCTGCTATCCTCCATTAGGAGGAGAAGGATGAGGAGGTTAGATTTATACCCCACCCTTCACTTGGAGTCTTAGAGCAGTTTACAATCTCCTTTCCCTTCCCCACTCCATAACAGACACCTTGTGAGGTAGGTGGGACTGAGAGCACTCTTTCGAGAACTGCTCTTGAATGAACAGCTCTGAGAGAACTTGTGACTGACCCAAGGTCACACCAGCAGCTGCATGTGGAGGAGTGTGGAATCAAACCCGTTTCCCCCAGATTAGAGTCCACACTCCTAACCACTATACCAAACTGCCTCTGTATTACTACCTCTGATCAGAATCTATACTTTTTCACCTGCTGTACTAGTTTAATCAGTTGCCTAGACAGGTCCTTTTCTACAATGCTGCCATCATGCATTATCTCTTTGCCTGTGCATGTGTGCAAACTGGTTCTCTCTCAGAATAAGAGTCAGTACGGTGTAGTGGTTAGAAGCACAGCCTCCAGAGACGACTGAACACCTAGGTACATAAGGGGCAAGTCCTTCAGGTGTGCTGGTCCCAGGCCGTACAGGGCTTTTAAAAGTCTGTACCAGAACCTTGAATTGAGGCCAGAAGCAAATTGGAAGCCAGCGTAGATGGGGAAAGACTGAAAACATATGGTCCCTGCAACCCACTCCCGTCAACGCTCCAGTCACTGTGCCAACTGTAGCTTCCGGACAGTTATGCTATTGGACTGCATTTTTTTACACTGTGTAATCCACCATGAATTTCCATAAGAAAGGCAGGTAATCAGTCAGTCAACACAAGTGCACTGGTTGTGCAAATCTATGCAGAGTTTGTGGTGGTGGAAAGTGCTGTCAAGTCACAGCTGACTTCGGGTTTTCAAGGCAAGAGATGTTCAGGAGTAGTTTGCCATTGCCTGCCTTAGCATTATACCAGTATAAACCCATTGATTCTAGTAGTCTTAGACTGGGTTAACTCTGCCCAGGACTGCTCTATGAGTTAGGAGCAGGGAAGCCACATGCACAACCTCAGGTTTCTGAGGAACAGTAAGACATTGTATTGTATGTACTCAAGTGCAAGACTAGTTCCCCCCCACCCACCACGGTATGCTGTTAAAAAAAGAGAGTGCCGTCTTAAATTCACATGTCCATTAATATAATAGTTTTGTGTATAATATTTTTGGAGGAGAATCATCTTACATCCAGGGTCGTCTTCCTTTGAGTAAATTTGGGTAGACAGACAGACAATCGGAGAAAGCTATTTTGACTATCTGTATCCTGAACAACTATGCCGTACTGCCTTTTTATTATTTTAGTGGTAATTTTTTTTAAAAAAAAATCTAATCCGCACCCTGGTATCTCCCCCCTTGTTGGGAAAAAAAGAGAGAAGCTAACAGCTTCAAACCCAGACAACAGTGAAAGTCCTAGAACTCAGTTCGAACATTGGCTGGCAAACACCCTGCCCAGAAGCAAAAGTGAAAGGATTTCCTGGAGAGAACTTACTCGCTGCCCCTCCCGTGAGCCAATGACCTCCTGTTCTACCACCCCTCCATTTATCACCACTGGCAATCAATCAAATCTGACTTGTTGTGGCAACTGGAAAAGTAATCAAGACACAGTCTTGGGTCAAGAGGGCCTCAATGTCCTTGTTTGCAATTTTGTCTTGAATGCAGCCCTAAGCCGACCTTACTGAGAATCAACCCCCATACACACAGTGTTCCCTCTAAGCTGAGTTAGTGTGAGCTAGCTCATAGTCTTTCAGCCTCCGGCTCACACATTTTTGTCTTAGCGCAGGAAGGATGGCTCCAGAGCAAACTAATTTATGCTGCAGCCCAATCGCTTGCTCACAACTTCATTGGCAGTAGTTCACAAAGTAGAATTTTTGCTCACAAGACTCCACAACTTAGAGGGAGAATACCGTACACATTTGCTAGATTACGCAGTGAGAACCGGATGAAGCAATGGGACTCCCCCATACATGAACACATGACACTTCTGAGTTAGACCACCGATCTAGCAAGGTCGGTGTTGTCCGCTCTGACTGGGAGCCAGGGTCTTGTGCAGAGGTCTTTCCGGGCAGCTGCCTTCTGATCCTTTTAACAGGCGACAGACCTGGGACCTTCGGCATGCCAAGCACATGACTTCTGTGAGCCAGGGCCCCATGACACACAGACACACAAAGCACACATTGTTTGAACAGCTTTTCCTGGGAAAAGGGCAGAATCTGGAAAAACCCCGGTCGGGTTGCCACCTTCGCTCCTGGCCAAGCTCTTGCGCTTTTACCAACTTCAAGACAGTGAGGAATTCCACCAGTTAGCTCTCCACCAGCACCACCTCTGCATGCTGGGAAACATTCCTCAATTGAACTTTGTCAACCAGTTGTTAAAACCCTACCCTGTCACAGTAACTGGCCGGGCTGGCGGTACCAGCCTCTGTGTCAAAGATCCCCTGGACTGACCCACTGCAAGCAAGTCAGAAGGAGATTCAGCCTCTCCATCCTGGAGCCTTTCCAGTTAAGCCAGTCTTCCCTCCGTGAGTGGGAGAGTGAGGAAACTTTCAGAACCCGCAACACAGAAAAGAAGGCAGGGAGGCAGGGCTGCTTTTTAAAAAAACCTTCCCGAAGGCAGAGCTGAGAGCTTTCTTTTTCCCCACTGCCACCATCTCTCTGGAAGCACAGCTATGGAAGTTCTTCAGAGCCCAGGGACTCAAAGCACTTCCTGAGAGTGCACAAGATCCAAAGCCCAGCACTCAATGCCCTCATTTAAAAGGGTCTGTGAAAGACACCCGCCCTGGGCAGCTGTTGCTAGTGGGGAGTTGGGTGCGCTGAGAAAGCAGGCCCTGATTATATGACTGAGTCTAGCAGATCCGAGGAGGAGCCCCCGTTACCGACCTTTTTCGCAGCTGCTCCAGCAGTCCAGGAGGGTGGCTCGGCTGGCTGTCAAGGCGACCCCGGAAATGAAGGCAGGCGGGGAGAGAAAAAGCATCAACTAGGGAAGCTGTCAACAGCAGAAGACTGAGATCACTCTCGCTCCGCCCCTGCTAGCTTGTCATAGGAGGAGGGCAGAGGTTAAAAAAAAAAACCAAAACAAAAAGGCAGGGCCTGCTGCCCCCTACTGGGGGAAAGTGTAGCGACACCTGGTTAATTTCAACTGGGTTCCAGAAGAGTTTGTATTTTCCAGTGGGAGGCTGACTCAGATCTCCTCGTAGGCTCCGACAAGCCGCTGTCTACGGCCCCAGGCACAGAAGGGACTCTCTGATAGGCTAGAGTTTTAAACTTGAAATAAACTGGGTTCAAACGCGTTCAGTGATCAGCTCATATTTATTAGTGATTTCAGCAGGATAGAAAAGAATGACTGAAATCCCCTGGCTGAAGCCAGGTTATATGCATGCAAAAGGTAACACCCCCACACACCCCGACTCCCAGCTATTTACAAGTCCTTATCTGTCCATTGGTCTACTCTAGGATCCCTGCTTCCCTATTGGTGTCTTTCTAGGATCCTAGCCAGCTATTGTTATGGATCTTTAGCCGAACCTGACTAACCCAATATATTACAGAACTGAAGAGCAAGCCAGGGACCCACTGCATGCAAAACAACTTGTTTTGCTCCTGAACTAGAGATCCGAGGTCCCAGGCTGCTGGCATTCTTGCAAATTCCGTAAAACAGAATTGTTCAGGAGGGCATTTATTAAAAGTAATAGGGCTGTACTGTAACGGACTGGTTCAGGAAGGCGCTTTGAGAAAGGGATTGTGGATTAGACTACTGTGTGTAGTATGCATTATCTGATTGTTGTATGTATTCTCTTGCTCTCACTGCACTGGTTTATACTTAAAAGGTAAAGGTTCCCTTGCTCGAAAGCCAGTTGTGTCCGACTCTAGGGTCGCGGTGCTCATCTCCGTTTCAAAGCCGAAGAGCCAGCGCTGTCCGAAGACGTTTCCGTGGTCATGTGGCCAGCATGACTAAACACCAAGGCGCACAGAACGCTGTTACCTTCCCACCAAAGTGGTACCTATTTATCTACTTGCAATTTCTTGCTTTCGAACTGCTAGGTTGGCAGGAGCTGGAACTAGAGACAGGAGCTCACTCCGTCATGCGGCAACTTGGGTCTCGAACTGCTGAACTACTGACCTTCCACAGCCTGCAGTTCAGCGTCTTAACCACTTGAGCCACTGCAGCTCCTCGGTTTATACTTACGTAACAACATTTTTTGCATAACTCATGCTTTCGAATTCCTGTAGTTCCTAGTCCTGTATGACCATTCCCTGCTTCCTTTTTTTTTTTTAAGCTGGACAGATCCCTTTTCTTCTTGTTTGTATGACCCCCACCCCAAATATTTAAATGTATGTGTATTCTGACCTAGCCTAGGATGCTGAGGAACCAAAAAGCCCTTATTTGGTACAGGTCTGAATACGGCACACAAATTGTTTTATTTCACTCTCTTTTTTCCCCCCATCAACAAAGGTTTATTCAAGGTTTTCAACATGTAACAATACAAGAATATAACAACAATATGATGAGAAGAGCAAAAGGAATAACAACAATCATTTGTTAACATTTTCTAAATACAAATTCTAAATACATTTATTTCACTCTCACTGGGAAATTGTCAAGTCAGACTGCCACAGAGGTTTCAGTTTTAAACTTGGCAGGTGAAAAGGCATCAGGAAAGATGGAAACTTTGTATTTGTTATTGTTGCCATCAAGTCACAGCTGATTTACGGCAATGCTGGAAGGGTTTTCAAGGCAAGAGACGTTCACAGGTGGCTTGCCATCGCCTGCCTGTGCATCACGACCTTAGACTTCCTTCGTGGTCTCCCATCCAAATACTGATCAGGGCTGACCCTGCTTAGCTTCCAAGACTGGACAAGATCAGGACTAGCCTGGACCATCCAGGCCAGGGTAAACTTTGTATAAACATGATACTAACATTGTATAACTATATACAATAGTTTGTCAGGAAAACATGGCTGTTTTGTTCTACCAAGAGGTGTTTGGAACTGTTGAGAGAAATCACTTGGCTGTCACTCCTCATATAAACCGGCACAAGCTTATTTATTTGTCACAAAATTACTGAAGTCTGTGGAGGCAGGAATACACACACAAGTTCAAGTTTTCCTTCTTTAACACTTGACAGGGATCACTGCCCCCCTTTCTAGGAGCTACATCCCTCGGGGAAGGTCCAGATTATCAAATGGAGACTGCTTGACCTTGAACTTCCAAATGTTATGTCCTGCACAATTCCACATATTTTCTCAGGCTCACTTAAATCTCCCAATTCAATATGGCCAGATGGCCCATTATCTCCACAACTTAGTTCAGCCTTCGCACCGTAGAGCCCTTTACATTATTAGCCCGTCTAAATGTTTTCCCTTCAAAAATGCTCTCGGGTCGGTTTAATAAAATCCCCCTACATGAAAGGTTATGTTCTTGTCCTTTAAAATCCGTGGATTCAATATATCGTATTATTTTTGACTGTCAATTTCACTCAGCCATACGCAAAGAATTGGTGTCATCTTTATTTCCTCCTGATTTTAGTTCTAGTAGGGGAAAAAGCTATCCAGTATCTACTAAAGGATACTAATCCTAATATTACAGCTTTAGTGGCCAAGTTTCTTGCCGAAGCTGTCAAAGTTAGATCTATTCTCATAAAGGAATGGTTCATATTGTTTATTATGTTCCTAAATATCCATACTGTGTTATTGTATATCTACGTGTCTTACTGCTATGCCATTAAAGGTATTTCAATTTATCCCTCGGGGAAGGAAGGACCACTGGTTCCACTTCCCTATTTCAGGATCCTCTTCGATCCTTCACTCTTCATAACGGTATCGGCCCTCAAGTCAACAGTAGAATTCCATGGGAACACCCTGTCAATCAAGGTTCTCAGACCGGTATAATGCATCAGCGGTTAGCTGTCTGTGGCATCCCGTTATTGGCATCCCATCATTCGGTGTCTCACCTTCTCGATTGCATTGACTTATGCTGTATAACCTGCCTTCAGTCTCCGTGACAGAGGCGGACTATAAACCACAAGAAATTTCAAAATGACAAATTTCAAAGCTGTCTTGTCTCAAGAAAGACCACTGAGTCTGTCTCGCTCTTGTTGTATTTCCACTAACTGGCAGTAGCTCTCCAGGACTGTTGTACACACCGCTTATGAAACACTTTGTACTCTGCCACTGACTGTCCGTTTAACTTAGTAGGTGCACTTAACACTTCCATGGTGCATATGTCAAGTGCCTTTGATGATTCTAATCGCAGTAACTGAAATCAATCATGAACATATATTCAGATATTCACTTTGGTTCATTGCTTAAAGGCATTCTGGGTAAAATACCAGATGCTGACAGGCAGTCACTGACTGACCTTGCTTGTTCTTGCAAATTGTAACTGTGCATGCTCCTGATGTCAGTTTGCTTGCGTTAGATGAAGAACACTGCTAGGTACTAACATTTGTTACAATTAGATACTTTTTAGAATCTCACAGAATGGGAAGAAGAAAGCCTATTGTTCAACCGAAGAAGGTATATTTTTGCCTGGGAAAACCCAACCCACAGGTTGGAACCCAATCAGAATGATGTGACGGATATGTGACAAACTTTGATGGAACCAATAATTGTGATTTATTTCGAACTGTCATAGGGGGTATAAAACCCTATGTCTCCCATTGTAACCTTAGGGAGAGCTGTGGGGTCCAAAACCTTGTTGAGCCCGTGCTTCCCTCCTTTATTAATAAAGTTTTAAAGTTTGGATTCTTCTCTACAAGACTGCCGTGTGCTTTCTCAAATTGGGCTGGGGGAGCACAACCTTTGATGGAGTTTCTGTCCCACAGTGGCAGTTCCCATACCATTATCATTCCCACTCCCTATTAATTTTCCTGCCTTACAGTGAAAACCAACTTTGGTGTAAATGGGCATGCAAATAATTGAACAGATTGCAAACGTGTCTGTTTGAGGGTGGGTGTGGGGAGAGGATCATCTGTTTTCATAAGGAAAAAGCTCGCGCTGGGCTCCAGTGCGGGGTCGGGAGGGGGGAGGGGGAGGGAAGCAGCGAGGGGCGAGCGGCTCCCCGCTCGACCCTGGCTTCAGTGCCAGGTTGGGAGGGGGGAGGGAAACAGCGAGGGGTGAGCAGCTCCCCGCTCGCCCCTGGCTTCAGTGCCGGGTTGGGGGGGCAGAGCGGCGAGGAGCCGGGGGGAGAGGCAATGGGGGGAGATCAAGGGGGGGTGGAGGACAGGGGGGAACTGGCAGGATGGGGGGGTACTTACCTCCTCCTCCTGCTTCCTCCTCTGCCTCCCCCCCCCGCGAGTATCGCGGGTCCACCCCTTGTGCTTATCTAATTCTCTTTTGAAGCCGTCCATGCTTGTAGCCGCCACCACTTCCTGTGGCAGTGAATTTGAATTCTTGTTGAGCCCGTACTTCCCTCCTTTATTAATAAAGTTTTAAAGTTTGGATTCTCCTCTACAAGACTGCCGTGTGCTTTCTCAAATTGGGCTGGGGGAGCACAACCCGTGACGGAGTTTCTGTCTTACAGGATCTCAGGCACGGAAAGGTTTTCCTCACTACCCGCTGTTTGGACTGGAGATGCCTGGAGCTTAATTGGACTGAGCCTGGGACTTTCTGCACGTAAAGCAGGTACTGTGTCCCGGATCCCCTGGCACCCCCTTAACTATCTTTCCCACTACAGAAAGCCTTTGGCCCTCTTGTGTTGCTAAATTGGCAGACAGCCGTGACGCTGCTGAGTGCTTGTCGCTGTGTCCTTATCTTGGATACCTTTGAGCTTGACATTAGGCTGTGGCCGAAGTGGAGTGACCGTTTGCATGTCATCGCTTTTGGCACCACCGGTGACAAGATGTCATAGCTTTTGGCACCACCGATGACAAGAATCACTTCTCTGTACACTCATGTGCAAAGTGTGCATCTAGATCCATCGACTGTGGAGAGCGTCATGGCGCTGACAACGCGGGCCTCAGCGCACCATAAAGTTTTGTGCCACAATAAGGGTGCCCGTCGTCAAGGTGGCGCAAGCTCTCTAGGCTGATTTACGCTACCAGACTAATAGTAAAGGTAAAGGTTTCCCTTGTTCGAAAGCCAGACAAATCCAACTCTAAGGGGTGGTGCTCATCTCCGTTTCCAAGCCGAAGAGCCAGCCCTGTCCAAAGACATTTCGGTGGCCATGTGGCCGGCATGACTAAACGCCGAGGCGCATGGAACGCTGTTACCTTCCCACCAAAGCGGTGGGTAACAGCAGCTGAGAGATTAATGATAGAGGGCAGCAGCATATGCATTTACTTAAATTTTAGTTAGCATTACATAGCAGCATTAGAGGAAGATCGGTTGTAAGCCTCAGTGGTTCAACTGTAAGGCTATTGCCTCTCACACAATCCCTTTCCAAGGCTGGGCAAACAAGGTGGTGGTGGAGGAATCGTCCTTCAAGCTCCTTTGGACTGCCTCTCCTCTTTCGGACCCTCCTGCCCCACGGAGGCTATGATCAGTGTTCCCTCTAAGCTGAGTTAGCGTGAGCTAGCTCACAGTTTTTCAGCTTCTGGCTCACCCATTTTTGTCTTAGCTCAGGAAGGAGGGCTCCAGAGCAAACTGATTTATGCGGTATCCAAATTGCTTGCTCACAACTTTAATGCCAGTAGCTCACAAAGACTCCACAGCTTAGAGGGAGCACTGGCTAGGATTCCCCATCTCATTCCCCCACCAGTCTCTCTCGTGTGGTTCGAAGAAGAAGAAGAGATTGGATTTATACCCCGCCCTTCACTACCCAAAGGTGTCTCAGAGCAGCTTACAAACTCCTTTCTCTCCCCCTCCCCACAACAGACACTGTGTGAGGTAGGTGGGGCTGAGAGAGCTCTGACACAAACTGCTCTTTTTCAAGGACAGCTGTGCCAGAGCTTGTGACTGACCCAAGGTCACATCAGCAGGTGCAAGTGGAGGAGTGGGGAATCAAACCCAGTTCTCCCAGATTAGAGTCCGCACACTTAACCACTACACCAAACTGGTTCGAGAGATACAGTGTTGAGTGTTGAGCTTGTTTCCTTACAGGTCCTTTCAAGAGGGGTGGGGTTATGGTTAAAAAGGGTGGGGCTAATTCAGAACAATAAAAGATTGGATTTATATCCCACCCTTCACTACCCAAAGGAGTCTCAGAGTGGCTTACCAGCTCCTTTCTCTTCCCCCTCCCCACAACAGACACCCTGTGAGGTATAGAGCTCTTTTGAGGACTGCTCTTGAGGGAACAGCTCTGAGTGTGGGAATGAAAAACTCCTGTGAGGCATGCCCGGCAGTTCCAGTTCTCATCGGGGGATTGGCAAGCAGTGCACAAGGTCTGCTGAGTCT
>NW_015172026.1:734505-736321 GCF_001447785.1 Gekko japonicus | reverse complement strand
GTAAAGAACATTCTGTTAAGAACATACCGTGATTTTAGTTAGAGGCTTCTTCTCTTTGTAACATTTTCACTGTACAGGGCAGGGGGGGAGAAATGTGTGATCTGCTCTAATAAAACGCTGCTGACAGGCAGTTCAAAAAGGGACAGTTGGGACAGAGAGAGAACTGAGAGCTTGGTCAGAGAGCTTCAACAGATCTGTGTGTTGTGTCGTTATTGAACCCTCGAACCTACACCTGAGAGAACTTGTGATTGACCAAAGGTGCATGTGGAGGAGTGGGGAATCAACCCCGGTTCTCCCAGATTAGAGTCCGTGCTCTTAACCACTAAAACCAAACTGGCTCTCCAAACAGCCTGGGTGGAGCATAACAGCTGCCTATGAGCTCTTTTCTGCAGGCTAAGAATCCATGGCATTGGCTTCTATTGAGTCAGACATTTGGTTTTTCAAAGTACCCTGTACTGACCTGGATGGCCCACGTTCAGTGGATCTCAGAAGCTCAGCAGGGTCAGCCCTGCTTAGTACTTGGATGGGAGCCCACCAAGGAAGTCCAGGGTCGTGACACAGAGGCAGGCAATGGCAAGCCGCCTCTAAACATCTCGTCTTGGAAACCCTACAGGGCTCACGCTAAGCTGGGTGCGAGTTGACGGCACTTTCCACTGGCTGTGGCTCTCCAGGATCCAAGGCAGAGATCTTCCACTTCACCTACCAGTAGGACATCTTGGAGGTCATTAATTCGCAGGGTCGCCATAAGTCGGAAGCGACTCGACGACCTCAGCCTTTCAACTGGAGATGCCGGGGATTGAACCTGGGACCTTCTGCATGCCAAGCAGATGCTCTACCACTGAGCCACGGTCCTTCCCAGTAAAACCCGTGCACCCAGGACAGACAGCCCCTCATCTGGCCAACGAACGGACCCAGCCCTGCTCAGCTCCAGCGAGGCTTGCTGCATCGTGTTCTTTCACACCATGCCCTGAAATCACATGAAGCTGCCTTGTACTGAATCCTTGGTCCACTAAGGTCAGTACCAGTGTTCCCTCTAAGCTGAGTCAGTGTGAGCTAGCTCACAGCTTTTTAGTCTCCAGCTCACACATTTTTGTCTTGGCTCAGAAAGGAAGGCTCCAGAACAAACTAATTTATGCAGTAGCCAAACCACTCGCTCACAACTTTAATGCTAGTAGCTCACAAAATAGAATTTTTGCTCACAAGACTCCACAGCTTAGAGGGAACCTTGGTCAGTACTGCCTACTCAGACTGGCAGCGGTTCTCCAGGGTCTCAGGCAAAGGATTTTCAAATCACCTACCGCCTGGTCCTCTGAACTGGAGATGCCGGGGATCGAACCAGGGACCTTTGGCATGCAAAGCAGATACTTCTACCCCTGAGCCACAGCCCCGCTTCCCAAGTATGGGCTAAGTAAGGGTTGATCTAGGTTGCGAATACGCAACTGGATAGGGCTACGGGGTCAAGAGAGCTCCTGAATGTGCTATTATGTGCAAAGTCCCTAGAACCCATGTGAAGCAAAAGTGCCTATGAAGGGTTAAGTGATGTAACAGTATGTTAGCCTTCTTCCTAGTGCAGCTGTTTTAAGTTTGTTATTGTTAAGGTGCTGATTCTAAGGACAGGCAGACCTACCAATTAACTTTATTTGGGAAAACTGTTTTGACCGTAAAGTGGGGGCAGCTGATATTTGAAAGGGAAAAAGAGTATATTTTGACACCTTAGTTGGGGGAAAATTTAGCCTAGGAGATTCTGGGAACTCCTGTATGTGGTTCGTATTTGCAGACCTCGACGTGAAGTCACATTCCTCATTGTGACTTATGG
>NW_015172026.1:689815-734273 GCF_001447785.1 Gekko japonicus | reverse complement strand
AGTCTGGCACCACGGTGGGAGGTGCCTCGGGTTCCTCACGGAGAGGCGGCTGTGGATCCGGCCCCCAGCATAAACAAAACACACATACTTCAAGCCTGCCACGATTTCGGTATCTTGGTCTTTATTTCTTGCCGTTTCAAAGTGGAATGCAATTTTTTTTCCTCTTGCGCTTTATAAATACAGTTTGGCAGCTACGCCCCATGGCATGGGTTCCCCAGCCAAAAAGTTTAACGTACGGTGAAACAGAGCTGGACAGGGAACTTCTCACGCACGGAAAAGAAGGGCTCTCGGTGACACAAGGAGAGCTAGAATACAACCCTTGGCTACAGAAACACATTACAAGGATACTGGTTTTTTCCCCTTGCCCAACAATTGTGTTTAAAAACCTTCTTGTGGGGGGAAAAAAATAACTGGTCCCTGATTTGAGCTGAAGCCCCCCCACCCCTCTTTCAAGACACTCCTTGCGCAAAAAGCACTTCTCCATTCCTCCATACCAACTTGGGCTTCAAACCTCTTCCCAAACAGACGGGCAATCTTCTAACTACAGAACACAAGCCTATACAGGGAAAAAAGGGCTTGGGGGGGGAGAGAGAACATGGACTTTAGCACCCAACAGCCTACGCAGGCTGGCTTTGCGCATTACATGGATGGCGGGGGGGGGACACACACAAGCCATGGTCCTTTGCACTGCTTTGAACAAGCCATGGGAAAGGCGTGACCTAGAACTGTTATTGTGAGACTGGACGTACTGGGGAAAGGAAGCAGGCTCCAAGAGTGAGAATGCCGCCAAGGCGGAGCAAAAAGGACTGCACGGTCGCAAACACGGGATCACGCGCAGACAGCTCTCGATCCAACTGGTGTAGACGCAGAGTCGCAGTTAGGGTTTGTGCTTACGTCTGGAGAAAAGGGCTACTGTTGTGCTGCAGAGGGAGGGAGAACTTGGGGGTGGGGGGGGGGGGGGAAGGAGGCTGCCCCCTGACCTTATAAAGCTATTGAACCACAAATATGGAGAAGCCGTGGCACCGGGTTTGGAGGAGAAAGGAATACTTAAAGGGGTGGCGGGGTCGGTACAAAAGAACAAACGGATTCAGGTGAGAGACGGACCCTGGAGGCCTCTAGATCCAAGAGAAAAACAATTTTACCAGGCCGCCTTGGCATCCCCCCCAAAAGCCAAGCCAGCTGATTAGCTTACAGACCAGAGAATCTAACAGTCATGAGGGTTTTGGAGTTGATTGCAGAAGGGGGTTGAAACAGGCTGGAAGTGGGATGTTTCAGGTACTGTAGGCAACAAGAGCTCCCCACCCCGGAAAATTTGCCCCAAAGGTTAGCCTTGCTGGCTGCTCTCCTTGGAGCAGGACGGGTGGCGGATCTCCAAGACCCGTCTCCAGATACCAAGACCCCTCTGGGAAAAGTTGTAGGTTTTACTTAGCGAATGAATCTGGCCCAGGCCTCCCAAATTCTTGGCCAAACACTCCAAACTGGTGGGGCTCTGGACTAAAGTTCCTGCTGCCACAGGCGCTTCTCCGTCAGCAGCGCAGAACTCTCCTGCCTCCCCCCACCCCACAGTGGCCCACTGATCTCCCCCAAATGCTGCTCCAAGGGGACAGGGAATCCTCAGGACAAATCAGGGGTTTTCAGCCTGAAGGCGGAGCTGGAAGAAATGACACCTTCCTGTCCGTTAGCAGGAAATGTCCATCTGCAGCCCTGGACTCCCAGGCGCCACCCTTGTATTACAGTCCTGGGAGGCCAAAATAAGAGGAATAACAAACTCCAAGGGGAGCCACTGTAAGTGGCTGCTGGGTCAGAGGCTGCATAGAGCTATTCCCACGTTCCTGAATCACAACGTGCACAGAAGGGCTAGGGACAGCGGTCTCAGGACCACAAAAGGGTACGCTGCCACATCGGGGTTTACGATCCATGCCTCTGATCCCCACCCATACCTCCGGAAAAGCCCTGCGTCTACAGTTTGAACAGGGAAGGAATCCAAGGAAGGAGGGGGTGGTCACTGTGCCCACAGCAAGCCACAGCTTTAAGGGAATGAAACTGAACAAAAAAATGGGGGGGGGGGTATGATGGGTCAGAGGCATCCGAGGAAATTAGAGGGTGCTCAAAGTATTTGGTCTTCTCCCTGCCCCCCACAACAAAAGCTTCTGGAGGTGGACTTCTAAGGCAGTGATGGGTCAAGGGAGTTTCCCTCCATGACCAGAGGTGCAAGGTGCGATCCACAAAAAGGCACAAAATAGGAGGGTGTTAAGGAATGCGTGGTTCACTTTTCGTTTTCTTTTGGTCCCGGGCGCTCCATGGCCTCCTGCGCTGTTGTCTTCACTGGGCGGAATGTAGCCAAGGGCCCCAGCAACAAGACAGGCAAAGCGCTTGCTGACCAGCGGGGGGGGGGGGGGGGGGGGGAGGCCGCCCGGAGCCCGCTTCTCATCCACAAGCGTCCAGAAGAAAGTGACAAAAAGCAGGTGGTCAAAGGAATGAGATCAGCAACCTGGGTTTTTCCCCCCCCTCTCCCACCCCTTCCCCGAGGAAGGCACTAATTGGTACAGAAAGAACCTTAAAGCTGCATTATTTTCCTTTGTTAAAGTGCAGGAAGTAAAATAAACAGGAAAGGGTTCTTTTTTTAAAAAAATCAAAATAGGGGAAATATCCGGAGCCTGGGCGGGCTCGGAGGTACTCTGGAGAAAGCCCGGAAAGCCGTGCCTGGATTTGCAGGCTGGACCAAGGCCATCGCCTTCAGCCCAGCGACGTTTGGACCTCTCGCGCCAAGACCTTACTGGGATTTCCTGTCGTTGGCACCTGTCCCGGACGATGTACTGACTTCCGCTACCTGAGTGGAATTATTCGCCTGGGACGTCACCTGGAAGGGAGAGGACGGGGGGGTAAGACAGGCATGATAAGCTGACTGAAACAACAAGGAAAACAATTAAGCAGGAAAAAAATATCTATATGCTATTAGCCGTGTGGGGCTGTCATCTGCGGATAGCTAAATCCATGGATCAGGGCCACGCAGAGGCTAAAGAGATTTTTTTGCGAACTTGGGGGGGGGGGCTAGTTTATGACGGCAACCGGCCTACAAGGGGACTCGCACACAGGCCACCGCGGTCAGCTTCAGGGCGGAATAGGGATCTGAAGCCAAGTCTTCTTGAGCAAAGTCTGCTCTATCTGCTACACTCCACCAGGCGTAGCTCATGCCCTGGAGAATGCTGGCAGTCACTCAAATGCAGCTGACAGCATCCGCCGGCGTTACCTCCAAAAGGCATGGATCTGTTTTTTGGATGCCCACAATGTATCTGCGTTTGTCAACCAATAATGGTCTGGTCTCAATTGCTCTTTGCCAGCGCATACTTGGAACTGATCGATTCACCTCCCGACTGTACGAAAACTGGCAGGGCACGTCTCCAATGAGCTAGAAGACCCTTGAAATTTGCTGCCCATAGCCCAAGACATCAATTGCTAGAACTGCCCATAAATGGAACTCTGACAGACCAATGTTTGGTCGTAAAGTGGCCTTTTAAGACACTGTTCTCCGCTACTAGCCCCTGCTAATCACAAACTTTCTGCAAAGATACTATCAAGGGAGACGTTTCTTGCTATCTGTCCTTCTCCTGCCAGCCTGCAATTGGCTTGTTACAGCCAGTCCCAAGAAGATGGGCTTTTTAAATGTCTGGTTGAAGGTATAAGGAAGCTGTAGCTGTCTAACGAGCGTAGGGTACGCTTTCAAGTCCACTCTTTTGTAAAAGAGATTAATAGCGGGGGGGGGGGTCGTCTACTAGTAATTGGGGGACTTGGATTAGAGGATGCCCAAATTTCAGGTTTCGAAGTCAAGTGGAAGTACCCAAGACACTGTGATAACCAGTGTTCCCTCTAAGCTGAGTGAGTGTGAGCTAGCTCACGGTTTTTTAGCCTCCAGCTCACACATTTTTGTTGTAGCTCAGGAAGGATGGGCACCAGAGCAAACCAATTTATGCAGTAGCCAAATCGCTCGCTCACAGCTTTAATGCCAGTAGCTCGCAAAGTAGAATTTTTGCTCACAAGACTCCACAGCTTAGAGGGAGCATTAGTGATAACCCCATTAAAGTCAGGTGGTCCCAAGAACCGTTTTATACAGGACAAGCAGGGGACCCAAGAGGACGTGAAGGGCAGGGGACACCCCATTCTAACCCCCCTCCCTGTTAGGCACTGCAGCTCACGCTGTGATTAGCAGAGAAGAAAGCATGCCCATCACACTTTTCACTCCAAGCCACCTCTGGCTGGGTTGCAACAGAGGTCTTGTGATATTAAGATTAAGATGCCTTGTGTACATTTTTTTTCTCTCAGTTGTGATACTGCACAGACCATCACTTCTCCATTTGAGGATGGGGAGGTAATTTTTTTTTAATTTTCTTTTTTGGCTTTTTCTGAAAACTTGACGGAAAACTCCAGGTTTGTCGAAACATCCCCCCTTCCAGGACCTGGCCCCACCGTGTACATTTTTAAATCCGCACTCTGGGGCCAAATTCCACATCGTGTTAGATTAGTGAGGGGGTAGCGAAGGGGAGAGAGAGAGAGAGAGAGAGAGAGAGAGAGAGAGAGAGAGAGAAGGGTGCAGTGGTTAGTGTTGGACTAGGCTCTAGGAGACACAGCTTCAGAGCCTCACTTTGCCATGGAAGCTCGCTGGTGACCTTGGCCTGGTCACACACTCTCAGCCTCACCTACTTCAGAGGGTTGTGATGAGGTTAAAATGGAAAGCAGGCTGATATAAGCCACTTTCGGTCCATACTGGGGGAAATGGTGGGGTACAAATGAAGTAAATAAACACAGAAAGACTATAAGCCGCTATACACAAGTGTCTTGCGGACACATTAAAAACAAACTCATGCTTATTCTAGCTTAAACTTCCTTGGACTAGCAGCCATTTCTGCAGCTGCTCTGGAACCCGCATCTGACAGAGGGAGCTCTAGTTCATGAGAATGTATGCTTTATGCAAACGTGCACTGTGAGTCTTTTAGGTGCCACAAGACTCCTGTCTGTTTTTGCCGTAACAATCTTAATGCAGCTCTCCCTCCTGCATACTAGTACATGAATTTGAACACCAGTATGGCTAAATACCAACAATTAAGTCACAGGTCATTGCTGCTTTTACCAGCACTTCCAACCAAAACATGAATCACCGAATCATAGAATCATAGAGTTGGAAGGGACCTCCAAGGTCACCTACTCCAACCTCTGCACAATGCAGGAAATTCACAACTTCCTCCCCCCACACCCCCAGTGACCCCTGTTCCACACCCAGAAGATGGCAAAAAAACCCACCAGGATCTCCAGCCAAACTGGCCTGGAGAATAATTGCTTCCTGACCCCCAAGTGGCAATCAGCATTTCCCTGGGAGTGTCAGAAACAGCCTCGAGAACTAAGCACTGATGCAACCCTTCCTGCCCTCCCTCTCATGATCTGCCTAAGTTCACAAAATCAGCATGAACTGATTTTGCACTCTGTCTTCCAAAGCAAAGTATAGGAGGTTCACGACAGAGATGCCAGAGCCTAGACTGACACCATCTTGTGCCCACAGAGGACCCTGGCCAGTGGTGGCCACATGAGACTACTTTTCTTGTGCCTTTACGATTGAACACAGACAGCCACAAAGACCACCGGCACCCTTCCCCTCCAGTTAAACCATCCCATCACAACACACACACAGTCCCAAGGCACCCACCGTTCCAAGCAGAAACTCGGCAGTGGTGTCGATGACGACGCCCAGTTCGCGGTACTGGCCTGAGTAGCGGATGTAGCCCCAGGCCAGGAGAGTGATGAGCAGCAACCCGACAACCAAGTTGCAGAGCTGCGAGACGATGTCCAGGCCGACGTAGCCTGTGACGCCGGAGCTCAGGTAGAGGGAGACGATGCCGCTGAAGATAATGGCGGGCGTCCGGAAGGTGTTGAAGATATTCTTGCTCTGGTTGTGCTTGGCAAAGTCCTCAAAGAGCTGCTCCATCTCCTGGACCAGCTCCTCCTCGTAGCGCTGGCTGAACTCTTTGCCTCCCATCTTCTTGATGCGCTGGAAGTGCTGCAGGGCCATGGTGCTCTGCACGCGGTGCTTCTCCGCCAGCAGGTCTGGCGAGACATACGGCTTGTCCCCGCCACACAGCTGGAGGAAAAGAACAGAGGGGTTCATTGTGATGCTCAGCTGTAGTCGCACCTTGCTCTTTGAAACGTTTATTACTGTTAAGAGAAAGATAATAGCCCCATGTGCTGGTTAATTTTGACAAATTGTTCGCTCATTAGTGGGGAGATAGTGAATAAAATTGGTAGGCAAAGGCTGGGTTTTTTATCTCCATCTCTCTCAGTGACGGAGGATTCGCCCGCGGCAGAACCAGACTATCAGGAGGAGAAACTGATGTGCGGCCGGCAAGATCGAAAGTTTTACTTTCCTCCTGCCTGAGACTTTCTCTGGAACAAGAACCTGCTTTTCAAGACAAAGTGAGATAGTTCAAGTGGCTGGGTTCTTTTTTCAGTTTTCTGTCCTGGATTCTTGGAAGTAGTGATATTTATTCTTTTGTAAAATAAATTGTCTTTCTTTTGAAGATTGTAGTTATTGAATGGGCATTTGGGATCTAAAGAAAAAGCTCACGGCACCTCTAGTGAGGCCCGGGTCACACGGGCCGGATAATCCGCAGGGGAACGGAAGCTGTTAACTGTGGAGAAAAAAGAAGCGCGGTAGCGCAATCTCACATTCCCCCGCAGCTCCATCCTCTGGCCGTCAGCAGCCGATCAGACCAGCGAGGCAACACAGCAGGAAAACAACAGGACTGCGTCTGTGGGCATGCGCCCGACGCGGAGGCTGCTGGATGCGACGGGCTACCAGTGTGTCTCCGATCAGATGCCCGCCCGTGTCGCACATTTACTGAAAGCTAGTACTTCGAGGCAGGTAGATTTTAACTCCAGGTTTTCCGCGGGAAGCCATGGGTTGGCGGCGGGTACGCTCCACTTGCCAGATGTGCCGGTGTGATCGCGGCCGAATAATCCGCCCACCACCCGTGGCTCTCCCGCAGCTACTTCTGCGTGTGAACGGGGCCTGAGTTTCCCTTTCTCCAGGTCGGGAGGAGGGCTATATCACAGGGTGCATCATATTCACAGAGAAAGGCCAAAGAACGGGTCCCCTCCCCAAGTTTTCTGAGCTTACGGACACCTTTGGAATTCTGACACAGTGCTGGTGAGTGCAGCCACAAAATGGCTGCCACAGGAGGTGGAGGCAGCCACAAAATGGCTGCCACAGCTTCCCTTCAGTCACACATCTTCATGATGCGGGGGGCAGCTGTTGCCAGTGCCACAGCAACGTTCTTAAAAACCTGTCTGGCCAATCAAATTGACCAAAACCCCACCTGGCCTTGTCCACTTTCTATAAACAACTGGCGGGTGGCGGGAAAGGTGTCCTCCTCCTCCTCCTCCCCCTCCCCCTCCTCCTCCAGTTAAAAGGACCAGAGAGCTACTGAGGTCGTTAATATCAAACTGCGGAGAGGGGCTGTGGCTCAGTGGCAGAGCATCTGTTTGGTATGCAGACGGTCCCATGTTAAATTCCCCAGATGTCCAGTCAAGATCAGGTTGTGGGCGTTGTGAAAGACCTCAGACTGACACCCTGGACAGCTGCTGCCAGTCTGAGCAGACGATGCTGACCTTGACAGACCGAGGGCCTGATTCAGCAGAGCGGCTTCATGTGTCCGTGCGAGGAGAGGCCAGCCGAGGCTACCAGCCACAATCGCTAAAGTGAACCTCCGGATTTAGAGGCGAGGCAATCTACCTCTGAATACCAGTTGCTGGAGACAAAGCAACTGGGGATGGTTATCCATGCCACGCAACGAAAGAAGCACCAAGGAAAGAGGACTATCCTGTGACCTATATGGATTTGTAGAGCATCCAAGGTGGAAGGTTTCCCAGAGTTCACCTGTGCAAAGAAGCGTTAGAGGGCGGGGCAGCTTAAGCCAGTAAGAGTTTGGTGGGTGTGGTCACTCTTCCTCAGCAGAGGCAGGTGCAGAGAGGGAATGTGTGGGAGAGGTTTCCAGGGTTTGGGGTGCAGTTTATGTTGTGGAATCAGGGCTGGATTGAGTCTCTCAGTCCTCTGCTAAACCTCTGAAAAACCTCTGGTACACCTATAATACTTTAATATCTATGGTAAGAAGCCTATACAGTTGAAACTTTGGTTCTGTTCTACTCCCAGCAAGCTTCAGGCCGCTGCTCTGTGCTGTCTGTGGCCTTCACTGGACATGATGTGGCTTTTGGCTACTAGGAGTGTTTATAACCTTAACACAGTCAGATCCCACTATCAAATTCTAAATAGATAAGATTACCAGAAACTAGCTGCCTTGATTCTGTGAGTCATCCTGGCTTAACCCAGCTTTCCTTGACTTTCCTGACCCCAGAGATAGAAAGAAAGGGCTGACTTTGCAGTGTATGTCAGATATATGCCAAATGCTTGTCACAGACTTGACTGACGGTTAGATTAGCTTCTATGGGTAAAAAAGAGTACTTAATGTCGGATTTTATACTTGCTCCTTGTTGTTCCGATCAACCACCCAGCAGTTATGGGTCTTGGCAGAATAACCAAAGATACCCTTTATAGAATTATAACCAGTGTTCCCTCTAAGCTGAGTTAGTGTGAGCTAGCTCACAGTTTTCTTAGCCTCCGGCTCACACGTTTTTGTCTTAGCTCAGGAAGGGATGGCTCCAGAGCAAACTAATTTAAGAACATAAGAACAGAAGAGACACCAATGTTGGATCAGTCCAACACTCTGTCACACAGTGGCCAGAAATACCAGGTGCCATCAGGAGGTCCACCAGTGGGGCCAGGACATTAGAAGCCCTCCCACTGTTGCCTCCCCCCCCCCAAGCACCAAGAAGACAGAGCATCACTTGCCCCAGAGCCCCTATCTATACCTTGTGGCTAATAGCTACTGATGGACCTCTGCTCCATATGCCTATCTAATTCCCTTTTGAAGCCGTCCATGCTTGTAGCCGTCCATGCTTGTAATTTATGCAGTCACCAAGTCGCTCGCTCACAATTTTAATGCCAGGAGCTCACAAAGTAGAACTTTTGCTCACAGGACTCCACAGCTTAGAAGGAGCATTGATTATGCACTGTTTATGTATTGGGGTTGTCTTGAAATATTCTGTGTTGAATATTGAAATGCTACAAAAATGCTTTCTGACTTAAGAATGTATAATGTAATAAACTGAGTCTTGATTTAGAACAACTGTCTCTGTCTCTCTCTCTCAATACAACTGGGAAACCAGCCTCTCTCCCTCCCCAAAAGGAATACAGTGGGAATAAAGGTGCATGCAAAGGGCCCTGCACCCCTCATTTCCCCATCAGTTTAAATTACAAAAGGGGGGGGGGATATAGAGAAGGGAAACAGGATTCCACATGAGCGCTGGAGAATTAAAATTCAGCTACAGCAGATGACCCTGATCTGGATGGCCCAGGCTATCCTGATCTCGGCAGCTAAGCAGGGTCAACCCAGGTTAGTATTTGGATGGGTGACCTCCAAGGAATGCCAGGGTCGCTATGCAGAGGCAGGCAATGCCAAACTACCTCTGAACATCTCTTGCCTTGAAAAACATAAGCTGCGACTGTCAGCTAGGCCTCTGGCTAGTCTAGCTGCTATGGGTGTGAGGGAGGGACTCTGGAATTTTAACTTTTGTTTTTGCTGTGTTTCCCATCTTTCTTTATCTATGTAACCGAAGCCTTTGACCTTGAGTGTCTGGTGTACTTTTCTCCTGAGAATTATTGCCCGTTACTTTGGCAGGTTTCTACCTGGCCTCTGATTGGACGTGAGCCATCAGGGGACACGCTTGAATAATGTATATCAGCTTGCTTCCCGCGCTTTAAGGCAGTTCTAACACAAAAGCGTTTAGATCTCTCCATACTCTCAGTGTCTCAATAAACTTTACTTCTTTGAATGAAAGCTGTTGGGAACTGATTGCTGCAGGAGTCTGACAGCGATTTGATAGCACTCCACGCACACACAGCAGATGCTAATGAGGGGGACTAGGCAGCAACTGCAAGCACGATCCATGTAATAGACTAAAGTCGTACCTAGGCTAGTCTAAAATAATAGCTTGTAAAACTAGGGGGGGATCTCGGATGTTTTGAAGAAACTTAACAGGATGTATTTGGATGGAGAAGGAAAAACGAAGACATTGGAAGAAGGGTGAAAATGGTGTAGAAACTGCTGGGACTGCAAACAACAGGGGAGCCGAAATAATGCCTGGGTCAGTTCCAGCCTCCAGAGAGGGCATCACCGGGTTCACCAACCACATGCCCAGTTCCCTCTTTTCTTTCTCTTGGATAGAAATTCATAGAGGACAACAGGGTGGGGGAAAGACCGCGGCCTTTTATGGGGAGGGGCTTCCTAGCCCAGCCATTCAGAGAACAGAATGGAGGCGGAGCAGAGTGCAGTGGCTAGTTTCAGACCCAGGCTGGGGAGACCCAGACTCAAATCCTCACTCTTTCACATCTTGACCTACCTCACAGGGTTGTTGTAAGGATAAAATGGAGGTGGGGTTGAACCATATTCACCACCCTGAGTTCCTTGAAGGAAGGGCAATATTATTTTAAAGAAAGTATTGATAAAATGGGAGGGGAGCTGTAACTCATCACCCCCACTCTGCCTTTGACACACACACACCATTAACAGTTTACCATGAACCTGTTGCTTACTTCTTTTTTTGGAATATAATCCAAGACTAGTAGAACTTGAGGGAGGGGAGGGTTGAGGGAAAATGAGAGCTAGCTTGGTGTAGTGGTTAAGAGCAACAGATTCTAATCCGGAGAGCCAGGTTTGAGTCCCCACTCTTCCACATGAAGCCTGCTGGGTGACCTTGGGTCAGTCACCGTTCTCTCAGAGCTCTCACCTACCTCACAGGGTGTCTGTTGTAGGGAGAGGAAGGGAAGGCGACTGTAAGCCACTCTGAGACTCCTTTGGATAGTGAAGGGTGGCGCATAAAACCAACTTCTTCTCTTATCTTATCTTAGCATCCTCTCTCAAGACTAGCACCTTGAATTGAGTCCAGAATGCTACTACAGGCAATCCAGCTCACGTGATATGGACAGCGGTTGTGAAAGGAGAGATACTGCATCCCCACAGATGCACGCATGCACGTGCGCGCGCACACACACACAAACAAAAGGCAAGCCCTGCTCGGCTGCTGTCCTCTCACCTTTTCCATGTTGGTGTAATACATGTCCTTGGCCGAAGCGACGGCAGTCAAGTTATTGGCTTCGGCGGTGGCCTGGGAGGGCAGAAAAACAAAAGAAGTCTATGTTTGCCAACAGTTCCACCCTCTATCCCCACACACATCTCTGGGGGTCCTCTGCCCAACTCTGCAGCTTTTTGTACCCTACTCCAAGCTGGTATAGGTCTCCGCACACTTTGGACCATACCTTGGCAACCGTGAGGCTTAGAAACTTGGGTTTTTTAAAAAAATGAAAGCTATTTTTAGGCAGCTGAAATCCACTCCCCCCGCCAGATGCTGAGTAGCCTACCACCCATGTCCCAGTCGGCAGCTGCCTCAACACTGCTGTGTTCCAGTACCCATCCGGGAGCAGGAAGAGATTTAACTCTGAAGACAGCACACAACGAGGAGACAGAAGGCAGGAAAACCCCCAGACATCTCAGCTACACCCATTTTTGAGCATCCCTGTGCTCTAGGTCTGGCTCCTTCCCATACCTTCTGCCTAGTCAGACCATTGGTCTATGCTGCCCATTGGAACTCTAGGAAGAAGAGGTCTTTTTCCCAGGTGCCTTAACTGCTGGAGAATTATCCTGGAACCTCCTGAATGGAAAACAGGTGCCCTACGCCCACCAAGCTATGGCCTGTGCCGTGTTACCCCGATGACTGGCCACTAGCACACAATCAGAAGCACCGCTATTCTTGGCCGAGTAGCATGATGCTCCATGCAGCTTTCTGTGGTTCGGATTCCACCGTGCACATTCGACTGGAAAAGGGGCCTTGGTCTGCCACCAGGATGGGCAGAGGCGGGAGGGGGGGAGGGACGACTGACGCTATTGTCATAAGGTTCGACCCAATGGTTCTCTTTTGCTAATGGCAGCATTTCCGCCTGGCCCTGGTGCTGGCAGAATGCTCCTTGTGCTGGGGGTGGGTGGGTGTAAAATACTACCATTAGCAGAATGGACCTCTGAGGTCCAGCCAGGTCAAACAAAGGGCTTTTATGCACTCTCCGTTTTCTCACTTGTAAGTTCCTGTTCCTTTGGGGAGGGGTCTGTTCCACACATATTTTGTTCCCTCTTGTGGGAACTGCTGCTTGCTTGTCAGACCCCCTTGCCTGGGGGTTGCTGCGTTGGGCTGAAATAAGCCCAAACTGTCAGAAGAAGCCGTCGCCCACCCCGCACGCTTGCAGGATGCGTTAATTGCCATTTCGCCCGACCGGAAGCCGTCAATTCGATATTATATAGTTTTATGTCCAGCGTATCTCCCCACAGATTTAAACTGCAGGTTTTTATGCCAGTCATAAACCAACGCAATATTGAAACAACCACTAGAGGGAGCAAAACGGGAAGGGGACAAAGAACAGGAACTTACAAGCAAGGAAACTAAAAATGTGGGAAAAAACCCAAACATCTGAAACCTGAAGAAACTACAGTGCAGGCACAATCACTCTTACATCTCCTCTTTCCCAGCTGAAAGATGAGAAGAAACAGAGGGACAAGTAGAATTACTTTTGGCACAAAGAAGGAGGGCAGCCTCTGACTTCCGCCTCTCCGAAACATACACTGAATAATGCACTTTCAAGCCACATTAAATGCACTTCAGCAATTGTCTGCAAGTGGATTTTGCCATTTCACACAGTAAAATCCAGTTGCAAAGTGCACTGAAAGTTGATCAAAAATGCATTATCCAGACCCTGACCTGGATAGCCCAGGCCAGCCCGATCTCGTCAGATCTTGGAAGCTAAGCAGGGTCCACTTTGGCAAGTACTTGGATGGGAGACCTCCAAGGAATACCAGGGCTGGGACGCAGAGGCAGGTAATATCAAGCCACCTCTCTGAATATCCTCCAGGCCCCCAGTAGGGGTCAGTCACCAGAGGCCGCCATGACTTCCAGGTGCACACACGCATACACACACACACACACATATGCACATAAAATACAAAAATACCAAAGAAAGAAAAAAGAAAGTGCATCATTTAGCAAAGTGTGAAAGCGTCCAAAAGACTCACCTGCAACATGGACTTGGGGTGAGGCAGATCTTCCCCCTGGTAGATCTTGATGTAAGCCTGGAAGGGAGTGAATTCAAGTGGGTCAGCAAATGAAAGAAAAGAAGAGGGCTGAGAATCCAAGCAACTCCCACCCTTCATGTTCAAGGGTCTTGTTAAGGAGAAATACCCCTCTGCACCCCCCAGGACCAGAGTAGGTTAGTGGCTAGAGAGTCAAAACTAGGATCTGGAAGACCTAAGTTCAAATCTCCACTATGCCATGGAAGTTTGCTGGGTGAGTCACTCTTTCTTAGCCTAGCCTACCTCACAGGAACATTGTGATGAATCTAACCCCTTCACATCATCGAGCCCCGTAGCACCTTAGAGACCAACAAGAGTTCCAGGGTCTACGCTTTCGAGAATGGAAGTTCTCTTCGTCAGACTCGGACATCTCCATTTCTACTGTACTCATGTCTGATGCAGGGAACTTTGACTCTCGAAAAGTCTCTTAAGGTCTACTGGATTCAAATCTAGACCAACGAGGTTACCCGCTGAAACTATCTTCATGGAGGAAGATGTACACCACCCTGAGGTCCTCAGAGGAAGGGTGGGATTCAAACTCTTTTGTTAGATTAGGTTTAAAACAATAAGCCAGCGCCACAGCATGATTTACCTTGAAGTATTCCAGCAAGCCCCGGCAGGTGACTTTGGAACCATTGATCTCCTTTTCCAAAAGCTGGCTGGGATCCAGCACAAACGGGATCAAATCCTGCAGCTGATCTTTGAATTCATCTGCAATGTCTACAGGAAAGGGAGAGCAAAGAGGCCGAGGGTTAGGAAGGAGAGAAAGAAGCCGCTCTTCCCAAGAGATGGCGTGCTTCACGATCGGAGCAGAAGTGTAAGAAGAGTAACAATAAGAGTTGTGCAACAGTGGAATCAGTTGCCTTTGGAGGCGGTGAGCTCCCCCTCCCTGGCAGTCTTGAAGCAGCGGCTGGACGAACACTTGCCAGGGATGCGTCTAGGCTGAGCCTGCATTGAGCAGGGGGTGGGACTAGATAGCCTGTATGGCCCCTCCCAACTCTGTGACTCTATGATTCTATGAATCTTAAGTGATTTGCCTTAAACAATGGGGGAGGGAAAGAAATTAACTCACAGAATGTGATATTAAGTACAAAACTAAACTAAAAAACCCATTTTCAAGTAGATCTGATACTACTCATTTTCACGTTTCTAGTCCTTAAGACTGCAGAGTATATTTGAAAGTGTGCGGTTATGCTGGGTGAAATCACAAAGTAAGAGGGGGTAGCATAATAAAACTTTCAGAAGGCTCAGCGTGCGGCATAATTCCTCATCCTTCACTGCCAGCAAAAAATAACATAAATTATGTAAAATACTAAGTTTGGGCTGCATCAGGAGAAAGTTCCTTGCGCCAGGGGAAAGCGCTACCATCAGAACAGATCCTTTCAAGCCCCGGTTTTGTGCAAACTTGGGTTAGGCACCATCTCTGTACTGACAAGCCACGGAGACAGCAGTCATTCCACCTGCCTACAGATGGGAACGCTGAGAAGAGGCAAAGAGAAAGCAGGAAAGCAGTTCTTGTGTGCCACCTTTTGCCTGCTGGGCATCTGAAGTCTCCAACCACAGCTTGACTTCTCACTGACAGTTTGCGTAAAACCCCAGTTTGTGGTGCTGCCTAGAGAGAGCCTTGCGTCTCTGTACCCCAGGATTGCCTATGTCAGTCCTCGGGGTGAGGGCAGTTTGAGAACACAGACCAAGCCCTTACCTTTCAGACGGCCGTCAAAGTTTGGGCTGGTGGCCACCTTGAGGCCAGGGTGGGGCAAGAGGAAGCAGTTGACGTTGGTGAAGCAAGAGTGGATGTGCTTCCGAACGTTCTGGATCTCCTCGTGCTGGTGAGATTTCACCTGGGGGTACAGGGAGACCAATCAGTCACTGGTCATGGACTGTAAATATTGATCGAGTGAATGCTTTTGCTATAGCCTGGGGGGGGGGGGAATGACAAGCAACTGCAAAGAGTTCAGAATGAGGTTTTGCAGTAACAATAAGAATGGTCATAAAACCCTGAAGGATGAAAAATAAGTCTGGTTCCTAAAGCCAAAAAACCCTTGCCAAGGCCTATATTACATGCTGTGCAGGAGGGCAGACTGCAACCCTGCACAGCCACAGAATACAGTTTCCTAAGACTCATAAGGTACAAATCAGCACTTTGAACTGAACTCAGAAACAAATGGGCAATCTGACAATTTCTATGGACTAAATGGTTGACCCAGGCTAGAGACCAGCTTGCCATGTTTTGAACAAACTGCAGCATCCAGGTTGGCTTCTAGGGCAACCCCTTACAAAGCCTGTTACAATTAGTCCCAGAACAAAGTTTGAGTCCAGTGGCACCTTTAAGACTTTCGTATGCACCTATACTTCTTCAGACACTTCTTAGTCCCAGAGTTACTGCAGCATAGATCCATGGACAGAAAAGCTTTGGCTGGTAAGTGCTGCCTTAAGAGAGGCATTCCCTCTTCTAACACACAAAGGAATCTGCACTTAGCAGAGATATTCTCCACTCCCTTCATCACATGAAGGAATGCCTCTTCTAAGATAAAGAGGCAGAATGTGTGCGTATACCATCTAAAAACAGAGCACCCTTTTTCCTTTTAGGTATGCCATTTTTAAAATATGCAAGTTATGCAGATTAACTGACCAAGATTTTATTAATTGGGCAACAGCTCTAGAGAAAACCTCAAATTCCAACCAATATGCCATTTCTCACTAAATGCTGCTTGTGAGTTTCGAAACAGTGCCTCAACAGGCCTCCCTAGCTGGGCTTCCCCCTGGCTTTTACCTCCAGCCGCTTTTCCAGAAACCGCCTGCCGCCGTCCAGGCCGTAAGAATACTCGTATGGGAAACTCCAGTCTCGGACCAGGAACATCAGGGTCTGTGTGGAAGACGGAAAGCATTAAGCAACACACAAAGACAATGGCAGGGAAGGACTCAGAGCCCTCCACCCACTAGAAGAGTGTGAAGCAGGAACCCACAGACAGTGTCGAGGAAGGACCATTCCTAGGGGGCCTCAGCCACTGCTGTCTGCTTCTACAGATATGGATACACAGCCACAAAGTAGTTTACAAATACAAGTCTCAAATCCAATGGCATAAAACCTGATCTGGATAGCCCAGGAAAGCCTGATCTCGTCAGATCTCGGAAGCTAAGCAGGGTCGGCTCTGCCAAGTACTTGGATGGGAGACCTCCTTGAAGTACCAAAGGTGGGAGGCGGGGGCAGGCTTTATTCAGCCACCTCTCTGCATATCGTCCAGGCCCCCAGTAGGGGTCAGTCACCAGAGGTCACCATGACGTCCAGGTGCGCGAGCACACACACACACACACATATTAAAAAATACAAACAAACCAGGGGTCCCCAACGTTGTGCCCATGGGCACCACGACACCCGCCAACAGTCTTCCTGGAGCCCGCAAAGTGTTTTTAGAAAGTGGGTAGGGCTCTTGCCCAGCAAGGCTTCCGACTGGACTCTTAAGATCTGATCGGCTGTGCAGATTTTTAAAGAGGCTGCTTTGGCGGCAGCTGCCACCACAGCACAATCATCTTCCCCTGTGAGACTGCAGGTAAGCTGCGGCAGCCATTTTGTACTGTGCCCACCTCCTGCAGCAGCCATTTCGTAGCTGTGCCCACTGCTTTGTGTCAGAGTTCCAAAGGTACCCGAGTCTCAAAAAAGGTTGGGGACCCCAGTATAAAACTACCAGTGATATTTTTAAATCAGCCAGCAGGAAGGAAAAAGGAGCCATTCAGTCTCACCCATCAGTATGGGCCCTCTGAAATAAAGGGGCACCCAACCAATGCTTCCAAGCCGACACAGGCCAGGTGAGCGGGACCTCCCCTTGGGAGGGAGTTCTGCAAACTCGGGGCCACTTGTGAAAAGAGAGACGAGGAGGGTGACCAAGCATATTCTGGGTCACATCAATTCATTTCCACCCTTGCAAACAAACAAAAAAAGACAGAAAGAGGGAAGTTCAAATTCAGAACTCAGGTCATTTCTACACAACTGGCATCAACCCAGATCAACGCTTCTGTCCAGTTTGGTGTGAACATATTAATGAGTACGTCAGCTGCAAAGATCTGGGTCCGAGTGCGGGATGTGACAAGCGGTGTCATAGGGCAAGGCCCAGGCACGTGCCTTTCCCACTTGGACGCATACCTGGAATGGTTTGAGGAAGATCTCATCCATGGCCAGTCGGCCATACTCCGTAAAGAGCTAGAAAGGGAAACAAAAGACATTTTGCAAGCCTGTTTTGTAATTAAGGCGGGACAATGTCAGCCATGTACATTTCAAGCCGCTCCTTCGTGACGGCCAGAAAGGGTAAAATGGACAGAGGCGGGGAGAACATCTTGCAGCATTTGAACATACGCAGGGGTTTTATTCAAACAACTGGCCCATCTATCCACAGCAACCCAGTTCAACTTGCAACAGAACTTTGGGGTACTATTTTCCACCACCTGGTAACTGAGGGCACCAGGGAATGAACCTGGGACATATGAAGAAGAGATTGGATTTATACCCCACCCTTCACTACCCAAAGGAGTCTCAGAGTGGCTTGCAATCTCCTTTCCCTTCCCCTCTCCCGGTGAGGTAGGTGGGGCTGAGAGAGCTCTCCAGAGAACTGCCCTTGAATGAACAGCTCTGACAGAACTATGGCTTGCCCAAGGTCATCCAGCAGCTGCGAGTGGAGGAGTGGGGAATCAAACCCGGTTCTCCTATATTAGAGTCCATGCACTTAACCACGACACCAAACTGGACCCATGAGGCTGCCATAAACTGACTGAATCAGACCTTTGGTCCATCAAAGTCAGTATTGTCTACTCAGTCTGACAGCAGCTCTCCAGGGTCTCAGGGCAGAGGCCTTTCACATCTACTACTACCTGATCCTTAACTGGAGAGGCTGGGGATCGAACCCAGGATCTTCTGAATGCCAAGCAGCTGCTCTACCACTGAACCACAGCTCCTCCCCCGACCTTCTGCATTCAAACTATGCCCTTTACTACTGAGCCACGGCCACACCCAGCAACCTATGAGACTCACTGAGATGAAGTCCAAACACCTAATAAAGTCTGATTTGTTTTGACTTCGATGAAGTGAGACCACTGACTTGTCCAAGTTAGTGCTGTCCGGTCTACCTAGCAGGCACTCTCCAAAGTTTGGGGTGTGGAAAGATCTAGAAAGAACTTCCCAGCACCTGTTATCCGAGACCCTTTAACTGGAAATGCCAAGGATTAAACCTGGGACCTTTTGCCCGTAAAGCGAGTGCTCTGCTGTTGAGCTCAAACCCATTTTTGGGTGCTGAAACCCTGCCTGCTTGCCCACTGGAAGCCTTATTCAGAAATTCACTGGGCTTTTGAGATTTCTCTCAGGCATAAAGACTAGAAGTGGGATGGTTTTTAAAGCTGAGATTCTCTGCTGTACCACATTCTTTGCTGTTTTGTTCTCTGGCAGAATCACAGAATATACACAGCCTCATAAGCGCTGGAACAGTGCCCATTTCTGTAGAGCACCTCACACGCCACTCGGCAAACGTTTCATCCGTAAACCTTACGGCCTACCTGCAGCTGCTGTAGATCATCTTCCTGGATGTTCTGGGACAAGTTATAGATCTAAAAACAGGGAGGGAAGTGACAAAACACACCGATCAGCCATGGTGGCGCATGCCGGAGGGATAGCCGTGTGACTACTTTGCAGCAAAAACATCCACCGCAAGACCTGTGGCACCTCCAAAATGTAACAGATTTATCGTGGCACTGACAAAAGTGAGCCTTGGGCCATGAAAGGAGATGCCACAATCTGTCTTTCAGGATCCACAAGACATTTGGCTGCAAGAGAACTCAGCCATGCTGCAAAGAGACAGAGTTCTTTCCTGCTTGTACCCGACGAAGGGAACTTTGGCTCTCGAAAGCTAATACCACAAAATTCGTTTGTCTCTAAGGTGCTACTAGACTTGAATATAGCTGTTCTATTGCAGACCAACCCAGCTACCCCCTGAAACAGTTGTTCCTTTAAAACACATATAGCAATACTATGCTCAGAACTGGCATAATTCAGTACTCATTCAAAGAATCAAGACATAAAATTCCAGACTCCATTAGATACCCCCCAAGTTTTTGATGAGGACCACTACGTTCTATCATCCATTGCCTGTACGACAGTGTAAGGAATAGCTGCCATTAAGCCTTTATGTTGTCTGGATTACTTTCCTTAGGCTGTAAGTTCTGGCAGTCCCCTGGCCCAGCCTGCTAAAAGCAAGGTGCTTGTTTCAACTACATTCACCTGTGGCTGTTGACCTTTAACAGAACTGTCCTTGGGAGTCTCCCTAAGTTGTTTCAACCTACCAGTGCCCATTAGCTAAGTGTGTCCTGATTGGCTAATGGTTTCATGGGCCAAGACAAGGATGTCTGAAAACATGCATTGCTTGGAGAGTGGGAGGCTGGCTATTCTATCAATACGTGAGAAGAAGCTATGTCTTCTATCCCTCCACGACGTGGACTGTCTGGCACGGGACAGACTTCCTCTATCAAGCCTGCAAGCAAGAACCTGCATCTGATAAGCTAGCCAGCAAGCTTTTAATGTATAGTAAGATAGCTTTTAGCCAGATGTAGTTCAGCATTATTCTTTCTTGGATTTGCCATTGCTTGTGCCTTAAGAGTGGCTCCTGCCCAGCATACACTCTTTGTAATTTGAGCAGTTTACTAAAACTGGAATATTTTTCTACCTTCTAGTGTCTGGAGTTACTTACTGGGTGCATGCAGATAGCCTCAGAGGAGAACCTGGGAAACTGAAAGTCTCTGGTGAAAGGTCCAGAACCCTTGAGGCTCCTGGTTGGCCCAGGAGGCTTCGGTTTCAGCACCTGGGAGCAGGAGTAGGGCTCTCTAGGACCAAACAGACAGTTCCCCGCTTCTTTTTGTTTCCTTAACTGAGCAGTTCCTTTTTCTTCTTTATTTCTCTGTCTCCCCCTCCCCCCCAAATATTTAAACATATATATTCTGACCCAAGATACTGAGGAACCGGAAAACCCCTCTTTGGTACAGGTAAGAATAAGCACATGAGAGGCTAATATGAATGCACGTAAACACATAAACTGTTTTCTTTCACTCTTACAGGGGGTCAAGTCAGACTGTCAGGGAGATTTCAGTTTTAAACCTGGCAGGTGAAAAGGCAACAGGAATGAGAGAGACTTCATATAGCTGTATATTGTATACTGTCTCCCTGACAGTCGGACAGTAGGTCACAAAAAAAGTAGCTGTTTTGTTCTACAGACAGGTGTTTATAAGTATTGATAGAGATCACTTGGCTAACACGCCTTAGATTAAACAGGCACACGCTTATCAGTCACAAAATTACTAAAGTCTGTGGAGGCAGGAATGTATTCACAGGTTCCAATTTTTTTAACACTTGATAGGGATCACGCCCCCCCCTTTCCTCTGAGCTATTTCCTTGCTTCAGGATCTTCCTAAATCTTTCACTCTTCTCCCTCTCTCTACTCCTCCCTCCTTCCTTCCTTGCCACTCTCAACTGCCACTACCTCAAGGTAATAAGATAATTCAGTTTGAACCCCGTCAGTCAAGGTTCTCAGACTGCTTTAACACATCAGCATCTGTCTGTCACAGCCTGCTTATTTTGCAGCTGCTTTCATTATTATCCTGTCTGTGTGATCTAATTTACTTTAATTTATGTTGATTTTATCTGGTATTGTGTACCTTGAACAGTGAGATGCCTAGAAGGCAAGGGATAAATGGTTTTCAAAAAGTATTCCCTGGTTCAATCTGGTCTGACACACTTCCTGCACCCCAATGCCTCCTTTGCCTACACCACACATGGCCTTCTGGGTAACGGTCCCATTTTAGTTGTCACAACACTGCAGTTGCCTCTCCCTTGAACTGATGAGGCGGACAAATCAGCTCTGACTTGACCCCCAAGTGGATCACAGGCCTTGGATGAAAGAACTGGTTTGTTTACAAAAGAAGGCTAGGGAGGCTCACCTGAACAGAACTGGTCATCGTGCTGAGGGCAAAGATGGTGGCACAGTCCTTGACGGTCGACTGGCTGTCGAATGCTCCTTGGGTGTCCATCAGCACAACTGCCACCTGACAGCAGAGGGTCAAAGGGTAAGAAGAGACCAAAAAGAGCCCCCTCCCCCGATATGTCCCTCAGTATCACAAGTGGCAATAGCCATCTTTGCCAACAGAGAAGCCAGAATTTCAATTAAGACTGCTGCCTTATACTGAATAAGACTTTCCATCCATCAAGGTCAGTATTGTCTACTCAGTCTGGCAGCGACTCTCCAGGGTCTCAGGCTGAGGCCCTTCACGTCACCTACTGCCTGGTCCTTTTTGTTGGAGATGCTGGGGATTGAACCTGAGGCCTTCTGCATGCCAAGCAGATGATCTACCACTGAGCCACAGCCTGTGTCCAAGAGAGCAGGATGGAGGGGTTGGTTGGTTGTTGCCTCAGAGGAAACGGCCCCCAATTAACTGTGTCTTTTTATTCTGCATAAGCCACCTTCTGGATCAAAAGGATGGGAAGAAATCAAATAAATATGGCCTGCGAATGGCAGGAGGAGGGGGGAAAGCCTGTGGGCTTTCTCTAGAGTAACTAAAAACATCACTAGATGAAAGGGTATTTCAAGAGTCGCTAATTCTCACGACCACCACCACACTGCTTTTACCTTCTTCCCACTTGGTTTTTCCACAATGAACACCTCACTCCAGATCTGGATGCCAGTGGTTTCGGGGTCGGAGCCGCCACGCCAGGAGAAACCTGTCAGGGGCTCATCCTTTTCTCCCAGCCAATGGGAACTGCCTCCTTCTTTCTACAGAAAAACAGGGAATTCTGTCTCTTAACCGCGGAGAGGGTTTGACCCAAGGATACAGGCAAATTCAATCAAACCTTTCAGCTCTTAACAGATGAACGAACATACTTTCAAAGAACATCAAAACGCTGAGAAGTTATATGTAAATAAATATTATGAGAATCAGCCACCTCGTATACAGAAATCCAAATATTAATTTAATCCAATGAGAATAACACTTAGCACAAGGCTCCACAGATCCCAGCCACCAGGTTGCCATGGCACCTAGAAATGTCGTCATGACACCCACCCCATGGCTCTTGGACTGACGCTAGCCAGCCATCTTTGCTTCTTTCAGCTTGAATCTCAAGGAACTCTGTTAGCTTTCAAAAGCTCTGTAGCAGTAAGGTTAGACTCCTATTGTTCTACAAAAATGAGTCGATTTGATAAGCAAATCAGATTTCTCTGGATGGAACTCTCAGAAGAGATTTGGTGAGATTTCTGTGTGTGTCTGTGTGTGTAAATTGGGTTTATAGAAGAATTCAAAAAAGCAGCTTAAGACAATAACCTAAAAGCTAGTTGTGTGTGTGTGTGTGTGTGTGTGTGTGTGTGTGTGTGTGTGTGTGTGTCAAGTCACTTTTGATTTATGGTGGCTGTTAAGTCGGCTACTTAACAAAGGAGTCAGAGAGTGATTCAGCAAAAGATCAGCTTTATTCAGCAACTCGTAACTCAACTCCAAACAGATCAACATGAACAGCCAGAACAGCTTTAGCATCGAAGCTGTTCTTCTTTTAACCCCCCCCCGCCAATATAGCCACGCCCTATTATACAATAACAACCAATCAGGTTGTAACAATAAAGTCCAATCACAAGCGTTCCCTCTCATGGAACTGGATGGTAGGTGATTGGATGGTTCTTCCTGGGCTACTCAATGGGATTGGAGGGATTAGGATCCTTGCCCAGGACGAAGCTTTACATGGTGTATGAATGTGTGAGTTTACATACATGCAGTTGAATACACTATAGTGGCCTTATGAATAAATGACCTCCAAAACATCCTATCGTTAACAGCCTTGCTCAGGTCTTGCAAACTGATTGCGTCCTCGATTGAGTCAATCCATCTCATGTTGGATCTTCCACTTTTCCTGCTGCCTTCAACTTTTCCTAGCATTGTTGTCTTTTCCAGTGACTTTTGTCTTTTCATAATGTGACCAACGAATGCTTCAGTTTGGTCATTTTAGCTCCTAGAGAGAGTTCAGGTTTGATTTCATCTAGAACTCACTTATTTGGCAGTCCACAGTATCCGTAAAACTCTCCTCTAACACCACATTTCAAAGGAATCAACTTTTTTCCTCGTCCAACTTTCACAGCCATATGTAGTAATGGGGAATACTATGGCATGAATTAACTCGATCTTGGTCACCAGGGACACATCTTTACACTTAAGAATCTTTTCTAGCTCCTTCATGTCTGCCTTTTCGGCTACGCTCCTGCAGAGTGCAGGGGGCTGGACTAGATGACCTGCAAGGTACCTTCCAACTCTAACATTCTATGATTCTATGATTCCCAGCATCAATCTCCTTCAAATTTCTTACTTGCAGTCTCTATTTGAATTTACATACTCTAATACGGTTGAAGAAACAGTAAGAGCTTTGATGATTTTAGCCCTTGTTTTTGCAGTAGCTACAGGGTTAATTTTCACATGCTTATCTTTTCTAATGTCTTGTCTAATAAAGACAACTGTTTCTTTTTTCAGTAAAAGATAAAACTCTTTGGAGGTTTTCTGTCTGGTTTGCTGGTATTCAAAGAACCAAACTCACAATTCATTCATTTGTAATATCAGGCAGATCCTGGTGATATCTGGAGCTACTTGTTTTAAAAGATTAATTCTTAGAAAGCTAATGAGTCCAGTTTCTCTGTTCGGATGCAGGAATAAAACATCTCACTACCAATGTTCCCTCTAAGCTGTGGAGTTTTGTGAGCAAAAACTCTACTCTGTGAGCTACTGGCATCAAAGCTGTGAGCGAGCGATTTGGCTACTGCATAAATTAATAATAATAATATAATAATAATAATATACTTTATTGTCATTGTACATAGTACAACGAAATTAAGATGCAATCATTCGGTGATCTACAACCATACTCATATACACTCACACAACCATTCATAACCATCCCATAACTCCCTTAAGGAGTTTGCTCTGTTTGCTCTGGAGCCCTCCTTCCTGAGCGAAGGCAAAAATTTGTGAGCCGGAGGCTAAAAAACTGTGAGCTAGCTCACACTAACTCAGCTTAGAGGGAACACTGCTCACTACAGTTCCTGATTGTTAGGGGTGGGGCAGAGCTTCCTGAAGCTAGCCAAGTCCCTCTGCCCAACTAGGGTCGAGGTGGAACCAAAAGCAATCAGGGACAGAGGAGAAGCAGTCAAACCAGGAAACATTTTTTAAAAAACTCAAATCCTTCATCACTTAGCTTAGCTGTGGTGGCGGGGGCTCCATGTTGCCTCTGCAGAGCCTAGGGCCATACTAAGAGTCTAGTTCACAAGTAGTGGTTAAGAGTGTCAGACTATCATCTGGGAGACCAGGGTTTGAATCCCCACTGGTGCCATGGAAGGTCGTCGGTGGACCTTGGACCAGTCACACTCTCTCAGCCTAACCTATTTCACACTGTTGTTGTGAGGGTAAAATGGAGGACAGGCGAACGCTGTAAGCTGATTTGATTCCCCGCTCTGAGGAGAACGGTAGAGTACAAATGAAATACACAAACAGTTCAGTATTTTCCTTCTCCACCATTCCCACCTGAAGTGCCATTCCCAGGTTAGGGATGAGGCTGATTCTGATTCAAAACAGGGTTATTTTGTTGTCTAATACAAACCTCTTCTGTCCTTCATGGGTCAGCCTTTTGTTGGTTGCAAATGACATTTGTTCACGAGAGCAGTAGGCCGGTCATGTTTACAGCAGTGGTGTAATGAAGTGCACCGAATATTTCATTTTTGCTCTCTGTGGCATTTTCCTTCACCGGCTCAACATGCCCTTATTCAAGTGAGTGCCAAAAGTTAAACAAAACTGCAACTTTTGGCAGTTGCTTTTTTAAGGATGGCATTCAGTGTGACCCGGGGCTGCGAATGAGGCAGTTGTTCATCTTGGGATGAAATCAGACTTTGTATCTGAAGAGAAGTCCGGTCTGGTCCAGAACCTTTATTAGGCATTTGGCACAGACACTAAACAATCTAAAATTCCACAGAGCCAGTTAACACAAATATACACTTCAGAAAGCAAACTAATAAATGATCATAAACAAAGTTTACGAAGTTGTTCAGGGTGGTGAAAACCAGTGAGGATTGTGAGGCACTCCAAAGGGATCTGTCAAAGATGGGCAAGTGGGCATCAACATGGCAAATGGGGTTCAATGTGGCCAAGTGCAAGGTGATGCACATTGGAGCCAAAAATCCTAAATATAAATACACGTTGATGGGGTCTGAACTGGCAGAGACTGATCAAGAGAGAGATCTTGGAGTTGTAGTAGATAACTCACTGAAAATGTCGAGACAGTATGTGACTGCAATAAAGAAGGCCAATGCTATGCTGGGGATTATTAGGAAAGGTATTGAAAACAGATCAGCCAATATCATAATGCCCCTATATAAATCAATGGTGCGACCTCATTTGGAATACTGTGTGCAATTCTGGTCAACGCACCTTAAAAAGAATATTATAGCCTTGGAAAAAGTGCAGAAAAGGGCAACTCGAATGATAAAAGGGTTGGAACACTTTCCCTATGAGGAAAGGTTAAGGCGCTTAGGGCTCTTTAGCTTGGAGAAACGACGACTGAGGGGTGACATGATTGAGGTTTATAAGATTATGCATGGGAAAGAGCAGGTAGAGAAAGAGGTACTTTTCTCCCTTTCTCACAATACAAGAACTCGTGGGCACTCCATGAAATTGCTGAGCGGTCGGGTTAGAACGGATAAAAGGAAGTACTTCTTCACCCAAAGAGTGATTAACACTTGGAATTCACTGCCACAGGAAGTGGGGGCGGCTACAAGCATGGACGGCTTCAAAGGGGAATTAGATAAGCATATGGAGCAGAGGTCCATCAGTGGCTAATAGCCACAAGGTATAGATAGGGACTCTGGGGCAAGTGATGCTCTGTCATCTTGGTGCTGGGGGGGGGGTCAACAGTGGGAGGGCTTCTAATGTCCTGGCCCCACTGGTGGACCTCCTGATGGCATCTGGTATTTTTGGCCACTGTGTGACAGAGTGTTGGACTAGATGGGCCTTTGGCCTGATCCAACATTGGCATCTCTTATGTTCTTATGTTCTTAAATAGAATGAAGATCATTCACAACCAACCCACGGATCCTCATAACGGCTAGAAGATAACCTAGCAACTTGATGGGCGATATAAGGATTCCAGTCAGATAAAAGGTCGAAGACCAGCCTCTCATCTGGGTAGCTCTGATATTTATGTAGGAGGGCCCTAATTATGGGATTCCTCAGCTCAGTATAAAAGCTGCAAGACATGAGGTGAAAATTCAGGAACCCTGGCCCTTTCACAGACAATATCTCTCCTGATGAGTTCTCAAAAATCTGTCACAAAGGATTGCCGAAGGCAGACTGTTGAACCTGGCGAGCATAAAAGCTCTGCAGCCTTGAGGAGACTTAAGACAGAATCTGAAGAGAAGTCATGGTGGTTCCTTCACTTTGTGTTGAGTGCTGAGGGGGACTCAAATCAGGGCCTCTGGCATTGCACCTAAATACCACATGAAACTGCCTTCTACTGAATCAGACCCTTGGTGCCTCAGGGTCAGTAGTGTCTACACAGACTGGCAGTGGCTCTCCAGGGTCTCAGGCAGAGGTCTTTCACATCACCTACAACCCGATCTTTTTAACTGGGGATATTGGAGATTGAACCAGGGACCTTCTGCATGCCAAGCAGATGCTTGCCACTGAGCCACAGCCCTTCACTCCTCACACCACTGAGGACGTTTGCAAGCCCGCCAAACTGTTGACTGAGGCATAGCTGCTTCGTCCTGTGGCTTTTAAGCCCAGCGAGAACGGACAACCTGAAGAGCCGATAATGTCCCATCTGGCCTTCATATAACTGCCGACCAGTGTTCCCTCTAAGCTGAGTTAGTGTGAGCTAGCTCACAGTTCTTTAGCCTCCGGCTCACCCATTTTTGTCTTAGCTCAGGAAGGATGGCTGCAGAGCAAACTAACTTATGCAGTAGCCAAATCGCTTGCTCACAATCTTAATGCCAGGAGCTCAGAAAGTAGAATTTTTGCTCACAAGGCTCCACAGCTTAGAGGGAACATTGCTGCCGACCCAAGCCTCCTGGCCTTGATAGTGTAGCGTTTGGCACAGCAGATGTACATGCTATCACATTCAGCTATTCGGGCAGCTGTCAGACTTATAGCCCCCAGTCCATTTTTATGCCACCATTTGTCTAAGGTGCTCAGAGCCACTGGTCTAATTTGGGGCACAACTGCACTCCAAGCCAAAGGCCCAGGTCCAAGTTGGGCCCCTAAAGGACCGGCCTCATTCTTCAGCAACCCACTCCCTCCCAGAGAAAAACAAATCTGGCTAATTGGGGGGGCCGGTTTCCAGAGCCGAAGAAAATTTGTCAAGGCCTGCCTTGACATTTCTACAGCATGTTCTCAAGCATTTGTCAAGGTTTCAGCTTCGGCTTCGTTCTGCTTCACTGTTCACCTTGCCATGCTTTAGGGGGGAGGGAATTCCTGAGGGGGGGAGTGTATGGGTTGAGTTGTTGCCTGTAGTAAGTAAAGGTAAAGGTTCCCTTGCTCGAAAGCCAGTCAAATCCAACTCTAAGGTTGTGGTGCTCATCTCCGTTTCAAAGCCGAAGAGCCAGCGCTGTCTGAAGACGTTTCCGTAGTCATGTGGCCGGCATGACTAAACACCAAGGTGCACGGAATGCTGTTACCTTCCCACCAAAGTGGTACCTATTTATCTACTTGCAATTTCTTGCTTTCAAACTGCTAGGTTGGCAGGAGCTGGAACTAGAGATGGGAGCTCACTCCATCATGCGGCACCCGGGTCTCGAACTGCTGAACTACCGACCTTCCACAGCCTGCAGTTCAGCGCCTTAACCACTTGTGCCATTTCTCAAGTTGCACCCCTTGGCCTGTTCTCATGGGATTTGGCCCTGGAGACTCTTTTTCTAGGCTAGAATAGATAAGACACCACATATTTGTCAGGGTTGTCATAGTAACGCTAAGGGCCGATTGCTGACCTATGCATGGGGTGTGCGGGTACATTGAATCTTACCTATAACCTCTGGATTTCACGCACTTTCTTTAGTCCTGACAATGAACCAGTTCCTGTAGTAAGCATATCTCTAATAAAGCATCACTGCCAAAAATGTTGTGGAGAGTGTCTTAACTGGGGGGATCTGACAGCATTTCCATATAATAATAATAAAGTGCCATCAAGTCACAAATGGCTTACAGCAACCTGTCATAGGGTTCGCAAGTAAAGAGAGGAACAGAGGTCGTTTGCCATTTCTTCCTCAGTGTAGCAACCCTCATCTTCCTTGGTGGTCTCCCTCCCAAGTACTGACCATGGCCATTCCTACTTAGGTTCGAGGCTCTGACAAGGGAGGTCTAATCTGGGCTATCCAGGCTGTTAAGCATTTCTTTTTTTTCCCTTTTTTCTTTTTTAATTTTTATTAAGAAGAGTAAAACAACATAACATAATCAAACATGACAAGAGAACTAACCAGTACAGTAAGTGGTTAACCAAAGAAAAACTTAAAGACATCGCTATCCTTTAGCCTGTGAAGCTAAAGCCAACTTCACAAATGGTGATCGAGCTAATGTAACGTGTTCTACGAGCTTGAACAGAGATAAAATTAAAAACGTATCCAGGGGATATAGGCAGCCTTAGATGGAATTATGTCCTTCTCTGACATATATTGAAGCACAGAAAACCACACTGCAACAAATCGCTCATAAGCCTTTGTTGTATCTACTGATGTAGCTTGAGTGACCTGTGTCAGCTTCTCTAAAATAAATAGATCCCAAATTTTATCATGCCACGTTTGTATCAGGGGAGGAGAACTGACTTTAAGCATTTCTATAGCACCGTTCATTTCCCAACCATTATCTTGCTGTAACCCTTCCGACAGTCTTCCAAAGTAGGCCGATAGTCTTGTCCCTGTTCTGCAAGCGGAGATCTGAGAGGCTTGCCCAAGGCCACCAAATTAGCTTGCGAAAGAGGCATGAGTTGAATTGGGGAACTCCCAAAACACACCCCAGTCTCCTAACCACTATGCTGCACTGGTTCCCTATTACTGAATCACTGATAGAAACTCCCAGCGATCTCAAACATGCTGTAGAGCTTCACTTAGCCCACTGATCTGCACAAAAAAATCTCAGCACACAAATCAAACCGTTCCGAACAGAATCTTAAGAGGCTCCTTTGGACACTGAAAAAACATCAGATGCTTTTCCAGCTCCGTCAGCAGCCCTGTCATAAGACAGTCGGGACCTCAGCTGCTCCTCTAAGCTCCTGTAATGCCAAGGGCTCCTCCTACATCTATGGAAGCAGGCGTCTGTTTCTCACAAGACGCTTTAAAACAGATGGAACTTCAAAACTGAAGTGTAAAGCGTTGACAAAGGGCTGGACAGACGCCCAAACCAAAGCTGGCTTCTTCCATATTTGGTGGAAACATCCTATGGTTAAGAATATTTTGGAAAAAGAATTCATCTGCAAGTACACAGATGATTCATTAGGCTTTGCCTTATAACCCACTGAACCACAGTCTGTGTGCATTTCTGGATGAGTGAATTCAGAAACAAACGCCAGCAGCTGGTGTGGGATTTGTTAACAGCAAAGCAAAGGAAATCGATGGGAGTGATTGCAGACCTCCCGGCCAGGACAGAACTGATAACCAAAATCGGGAGGGGGGAGGGGACGACTGCAGAGATGGCAGAGTTTGTCGCATTTGAGAGACCATAAGCAGATAGGCTTTTTGAGAGTTCAGTCTCCCGTTCACTGACTTAGCAAACTTTCAATAAGAGTTTGATAGCAAGATTGTGCTGTTTTGTGTGTTTTACACTTTTATGTAAGCTGCCCTGAGCCTGCCTCGGCAGGGAGAGCAGGATATAAATCAAACGAATAAGTAAAATAAAATAAGGTCTTTTTCATGGTGATGGTACAGTAATGTTACAACCCAGGGTAGTAGCTTACAGATACGTTTTGCTAATAGAAGGAGTTACTGTTAGAGAATGGGCCCACACAACCCAGTCAAAACATTTAAAAAGGAAGTACTTCTTCACCCAAAGAGTAATTAACACGTGGAATTCACTGCTGCAGGAAGTGGTGGCAGCTACAAGCACAGACAGCTTCAAGAGGGGACTGGATAAACATCTGGAGCAGAGGTACATGAGTGGCTATTAGCCACAAGGTACAGAGGGAACACTCTGTCTGGGGCAAGTGATGCTCTGTCTTCTTGGTGCTTGGGGGGCAACAGTGGAAGGGCTTCTAGTGTCCCATCCCCACTGGTGGACCTCCTGATGGCACCTAGGTTTGGGCCACTGTGTGACACAGAGTATTGGACTGGATGGGTCAGTGGTCTGACGGCTTCTTCTCTTATATATTTATGTTTATTTATTTATTATTTTATGTTATTTCATTTATACCCCGCCCTCCCCGCACGCGGGCTCAGGGCGGCTTACACAGGCACAAAAGTGCGGTAAAAAATACAACAAGTTAAAACAATTAAGGCACAAGTGCAGTAAAAGTCAACAGTTAAAACAGATTAGGCAAAAATGCACATCTCACAGGATACATAAATGACTACAATACTTACTCCCTATTGCATATCCCAGTAGGGTCAAAAAAAGGGGGGGGATGCCATGGGCCACGATGTTTCAGCTGGCCAGTCAGCCCGACACGGTAGAACTGCTCTGCAGTCCCACGATGGTGGCAGTGGCGGCTCCTACTCAAAAGCCTGGCAGAAGAGCTCCGTCTTGCAGGCCTTGTGGAACTGTACCAAGTCCCGCAGGGCCCTGATTTCCTCCGGGAGCTCATTCCACCAGGTAGGAGCCGCCACCGAAAAGGACCTAGCCCTTGTGGCAGCAAGCCTGGCCTCCTTGGGGCCCGGGGTCACTAGACGGTGTTGTGACCCCAACTGAAGTGCTCTTTGGGGCCTGTGTGGGGAAAGGCAGTCCCTCAGGTATGGCGGACCATGGCTATGTAGGGCTTTAAAGGTAAGCACCAGCACTTTGAAGCGAATTCGGAACGCTATAGGCAGCCAGTGCAGCGCTTTCAGCACAGATTGGATGTGGTCCCATCTAGAGGCACCCACTACCAACCTGGCCACCACATTCTGCACCAGCTGCAGCCTCCAAATTTGCAACAAAGGCAGCCCCATGTAGAGAGCGTTACAGTAGTCTAACCTCGAGGTGACCGTCACATGGATCACTGTGGCCAGATCACCGCAGCTAAGGAAGGGGACCAACTGCCGCACCAGCCGTAGATGATAAAAGGTTGCTTTGGCAGTGGCCGCCACCTGGGCCTCCATCGTTAAGGTGGGGTCCAGGAGCACTCCCAAACTCCTAACTGCCGAAGCTGGCACCAAAGGTGCCCCATCAAAGGCCGGGAGCCCCAATCCCATACCACCCCGACCCAGGCACAGGACCAACATCTTCGCCAAGTTCATTTTCAGCCGGCTCAGCTTGAGCCACCCAGCCACAGCCTGTAAAGCCCGGTGAAGATCTTCTGGGTCGGAATCCGACTGGCCGCCCAACATCAGATAGAGCTGGGTGTCATCGGCATATTGATGACACCCAAGCCCATACCTCCGGACAATCTGGGCGAGGGGGCACATGTATATGTTAAATAGCATGGGGGAGAGTACTGCCCCCTGGGGCACTCCGCATTCAAGCAGATGCCTCCGGGACTGCTGCTCCCCTAGCCCAACCCTCTGTTCCCAACCTTGGAGAAAAGAGACAAGCCATTGAAGGGCGAGCCCCTGAATCCCCGCGTCGGCAGGCAGTGGGCCAGCAGCTGGTGGTTGACCGTATCAAATGCGGCCGACAGATCTAACAACAGCAGCGCCGCCACACCACCTCGATCCAGATGTCTACGGTGGTCGTCAGTAAGGGCAACCAGCACTGTCTCCGTCCCATGCCCCGGGCGAAAGCTAGACTGGAATGGATCAAGGACGGAAGCATGATCTAGAAATCCCTGTAACTGCGTCGCCACCGCCCTCTCAATCAGTTTGCCCGAATAGGGCAAATTGGACACCGGCCGATAGCTGGCCAATTCAGTCGGGTCCAGAGTTGGCCTTTTCAGGAGAGGGCGGACCATCGCTTCCTTGAGTGCCCCGGGGAACCGGCCCTCCGAAAGGGACTTGTTGATAATCTCCCTCAAGGCACCTCGAAACCCCTTGTGGCCCGCCCTAATAAGCCAGGAGGGGCACGGATCAAGGCTGCAAGTGGTTGGGCGCACAGATACAAGCACTCTATCAACTTCCTCCAGGCTGAGCCGGTCAAAGCCTTCCAAACCCGGCGAAGCCGTGCAAGGGGCCTCAAGTTCACTTACTGTATCAACTGTGGCGGGGAGATCACGGCGGAGCGACAAGACTTTATCCGCGAAATAGCTCGCAAAAAGCCTCGCGGCCAATATCCAATTCCCATTTGCATTCATAGCGTTCCACATATATTATCACAGCAATTTTCACAAGCGATCCATCAAGCAGGCCAGCATGATCACTATGAATAGGCAGGTTGTGAAAAGGAGAGAAGGGCGGGATGAGCCAATGCTGGGTTCCCATGGCCCTTTCTTATATGCCCAGGGTAATGCCCATCGCCACTTTGATGTCGGGAAGGAATCTTCCTCCAGGCCAGATTGGTGCAGGGGTCCTGGAGATTTTTTTGCTCTCCTCTGGAGAGCATAGAACAGGAGTCATTTTTTTTTTGGGGGGGGGGGCTGTGAATTTCTGGCATTGTGCAAATGGTTGGATTAGATGACCCTTGGGATCCCCTTCCACCTCTATGTTTCTTATGATCTGTAGGTAGGAAACTGAGGTGGACCGAAGGCAGCTTGCTTAAGGACAGCGAAGTCTTGCCAGAGACAAGACTGGAACCGGCACCCTCCCAGGTCACCACTTGGCCACTCTGCTTACACCAGCCCCCCGCCCCCCCCCCCCCCCCCCCCCCCCTTATTTTTTCTCATCCATTTTTTAATCTTTTAAAAACAGTACCAAGGATGTTCGTTCCTTACATTTCTTCCCAGACAATGTAACACCTCACAAAGGACACGTCCGATTCTTCCCGTCAGGGGAAAACCAAACTCATCTTCAGCCTACAAGTGACAGCACTGAAACGGGGGTTTTAGCTTTGAGGGAGAAATTGACTTTTCATATTAGATTAGCTGGGAATCAATCCAAACCGGAGAGCTTGTATAAAACTCGGGAGCCCTTTCCTCAACTGTGTCCAACTCTGTCCTGATATGCTTCTCTTCCATCACAAGAAACCCTGCTCTTTTGGCTCAGACATATTTTAAACTGAATTTTGGTCAATTATATGCAACTATTAATCAGTAGTACTGACCAGGGTGGCTGCAACTTGACAGTACTTTCCACCACCATCCAACATATTTAGTGACAGTCTACATTGCTTTCCATTTTTAAATATACCCACACACAGCTTCCCCAATTTATAACGTCAAAAAACAGTTCATGACAGTCAAATGAAGAGAATAAAATAAGAAAATTGAGCTAAGAAGAATACCCTGTTGCCAGTCAAGGATTGTGCAAAGCGTTGGGACTAGACTAGAGGTGTCAAATTCATTTGTTACAAGAGCTGGATTTGACATAAATGTCCCTTTGTTGGGCCAGGCCGTGTGTGCCATAAAATATAATGCCAGGTACTGCGGTGGCTCAAGTGGTTAAGACGCTGAACTGCAGGCTGTGGAAGGTCAGTAGTTCAGCAGTTCAAGACCCTGGTGCCGCAAGACAGGGTGAGCTCCTGTCTCTAGTTCCAGCTCCTGCCAACCTAGCAGTTCGAAAGCAAGACATTGCAAGTAGATAAATAGGTACCACTTCGGTGGGAAGGTAACAGCGTTCCGTGCGCCTTGGTGTTTAGTCATGCCGGCCACATGACCACGGAAACGTCTTCAGACAGCACTGGCTCTTCGGCTTTGAAACGGAGATGAGCACCGCAACCCTAGAGTCGGATTCGACTGGCTTTCGAGCAAGGGAACCTTTACCTTTACCTTACTGGAGATATAAACTTTATAAAGGACACAGGCAAATTTAATTAACGAAATTATTTTTTACTCAAAATACAAACATGCTTAAAACATTTATAGTATTTCCTTACAGTATCTCCCTGATGCCCACTTCCCCAATGCCTGTTATGCATTAGCACTAGGACAGTATACAGGGACATAACGCATAGCCTCTGTCATCTGGGAACAAAGGTAATCAGTTGCTTGTGGGCTGGATAAGAGCCCCAGATGGGCTGGTTCCGGCCTGTGGGCCTTATGTTTGACACCCCTAAACCAGACAATCCTTGGTATCCCTTCCAGCTCTATGCTTCTGTGTTTCTTTTCCAAATCATGGTCCACTCAGACCCAGCCTAGGGCTAGTGGGGAAAGGCCTCACCTGCATGTACATGTAGCGCAGCAGGAAATCCAAGAGGAAGGACTTGCCCTTGCGGAAGGCCCCGGCCACCGACACCACCACCACGTCCAGGTCACGTATGGCATCCTGCAGCAGGACTTGACTCAGCGCCTTCTCGTCCAGTTCGAAGGAGTGCTCTTCCTTGTGCACGAGCACAATCTGCACTGGGCCTGGCCTTCCTTGCGCCATGGCATCTCCCCCGGCGTGAGCTAAGTGACAGAAAGGGGCGGGAGGAGTGAGCGCATGTCAACAGCCAGGCCGACAAAGCTGACCTGCCTCACAATGAAGCGTCCAGGAGCCGAAACAGAGAGGTCGCTGCAGTCTGCATTCAAAGTTTGCAAGGTGCGACAGGGTGCCTCGCCAAATAACTCTCCATACATTTCAAGTTTCCCGCAAATCTCTGTGTTTCTCAGGGGGGGGGGGGAGGTTTTTTCCTAGGGTTTCAAAATTTCCCGCAATTTTATATGGTAAATCAGGGGTCCCCAACTTTTATGAGCCTGGTAGCACTTTTGGGGGGGAAATTGTATTTTTTTGTATTTTTTAAGTGTGTGTGTGTGTGCGCGCGTACACACACACACCTGGAAGTCATGGTGACCTCTGGTGACTGACCCCTACTGGGGGCCTGGAGGATATTTAGAGAGGTGGCTGAGTAAAGCCTGCCCCCGCCTCCCACCTCTAGTATTCCCAGGGGGTCTCCCATCCAAGTACTTGGCAGAGTCAACCCTGCTTAGCTTCCGAGATCTAACGAAATCGGGCTTGCCTGGCTATCCAGGTCACGGCACCTTTGGCATTCTGACAGAGTGGTGGGTGCAGCCACAAAATGGCTTCCACAAAACAATTGCCACAGGAGGCAAAGCCAGCCACAAAATGGCTGACCTTCAGTCACACAGTGAAGATCCTTATGCTGTGCTGGCAGCTGCTGCCATTTTTGAAAACCTGCACAGCCAATCAAGTCTCTCCAATGGCCAATCAGAAGCCTTGCTAGGAAAAAGACCGCCTACCTCTCCTTTCTAAAAACACTTGGTGGGTGGCCATGACAGCCACAGGCACCGTGTTGGGGACCCCTGTGCTAAGTTGTCAGTAATGCGTTTTATTCTGCTAAAACAGGAAAATTAGAGGTGGCGTCCTAAGGATGGTTTTCTGGGAGTTAAGCCCAAATCAGTAACATGGGACTGACTTCCAAGTAGACCTGCTTAGGATGGCTCGCTGGGTCAGTTAATAATGAAATTATTGCATCTATTCGAAGGTTTCCCAAAATATCTGCAGGGTTCTCCCCCAGCGGAAAAAGAAGCTTTTGCTCTACAGCTGCAAGAGTTCCAGAAATTCTGCATCTCTAGGCACCATACACATACCACATTACTACCTCACAGCTAAAAGACATACATCTGACAATTAAGAATCACCCTGGCAGTCATGCTTCACTACATCTTCCCAATTATAGCCCAACCCTCTAACCATTATATCACAGCAGCTCTGCATTCCTCCCTTCGGCCTTCTGCTATTCCCATTCAACCTTGCCCTTCCCAAAAAGGCCAGCAGTGGAACTCTTTCATTCCACCCAATCCGTATCTTACAACACTCCCTTTATGGGATGCAGAATGCTTCTGTTGCAAGACACCTTCAGGCAGCGGTCCTAGCACAGTCTTTCCCAACCTGTGGGTCAAGACCCAAAAGTCCTTTGCAAAGTGGGTTGCAGTCTCCATCCCTGGCCTTTCCATTTCTCCCTTTTGTATTTTAAAAAGCAAGGCCTGACCCTGGAAATGGGATCTTCCACATCATACATCCGTTGGTATTTGTTTCTTCTACGTGTTCATCAAGCAAAACGTGAATCTCAGGGGGGTTTAGAGGGAGTAATAGAGAGAAAGGCTGGAATGCAACCTCCATATGCAAAGGCTGTATGTGTCGGAATGCCACTTGCTAGGGGTTCATAGTGGGGACAGCTCCACCCATCTGTGAGATGTTCCTTAGAAACATCTGGTTCGTCACGGTAGAAAATGGAAGCCTGAACTAGGTGGCTGCCAAGGTCATCATTTGCCTAGGGCACCCAAAAACCTTGAGCCAGCTCCGGATTGGGTCACCATAACAAATAAATGCGTACTGGTAGGTCAACCGTAGCAAAAAGGTTGGTAACTGCTGTACCCAGTACACTGTCAGCCCAAGAGCATGTCCTTCCCAATCTCCTACAAGCTTCATCAGTTTCACATACTTTAGGAAGAGCAGTTCACTGGCACAGCGGTACAAGAGAGGGTGGCAGCCAGGAATTGAGTCATTTTCCCTGGGCCTTTGGGGGTTTTTTTGTGTCTTGTGTTTTTATTTTTTTGCCATGGCCACCGTCAAAAATGTAGGATAAGGCACACCTGATCTGGAAACCTCCATTGTTAATTAGAGTTGTTATAATTACATTAGGCGGTGTTCATTGCATTTTGAACCCCTGAGGCTGCTTAAAATTAATTACCCAATTAATACAATTATTATATTATTACACGTTAGGTTACTGTAATGAACTATGCAAAAATCTGGCAGCAAGAAGGCCAACTGGGGCAGGTATTCTGCCAGTCTGGAAAGATCTCTGTGGGCTGCCTATAACCTGCAGGGCTTGATTCAAAGCACTAAATCTTACTCTTTAAAGACCCAAATGGCCTAGGAGGAGGGCATTTGAAGGGCCACCTATTCCTGTATCAACCCACCTGCTGGTTAAGGCCAGGATCAGATACACTGCTGTGTGTGCTGTTAAGATGGGTGGTAACCAAAGATAGGGCCTTCTCTGTGGTGGCCCCTTGATTACAGAATGCAATCCGACACCTGATTTGTTAACTTTTATGCACCAGGTAGAAGCCATATTATTATTCCAGGCATTACAAGACAGCTAAATTGAGGCTCTTGTTTCTTTTCCACTAACACTTTTCTGGCTGGAAAACCAACTTCCGAAAACCTAGAGGGATTGTCTGAGCAGAAGGCCTCTTCTGTGCCAAGGGAATCAAAGCCAATTTTGAAAATGGAACCCCATACACAAATTAGGTACAGAATACAGTGCCTCTGCCCATGTGCCGAGTGACTTTCTTCCACTGGATTTTTTAAAAGCAGCTTCTCAAGGTTAAACAATCTCCTAGCACTGTCTGTTTTTGTTAAAACTTACCATACCAAAAAAGGCAAGGAAATAACCAGGACAGTACAGAACACACAGCATTTCTTTTGGCTTTCCTCTCTAGCCAGACAGTATTTTGAATGCAGTCTACTGATATAGTATCTTGTTCATAACCCTATGGGCAGGTGGGGCTGTGGTTCAGAAGTAGCCCATCTGCTTGACATGCAGGAAGTTCCATGTTCAATCCCTGGCACTTCTAGTTAAAAGGCTCAAGTAATAGGTAATGGTAAAGACTTCTGCCTGAGAGCCACTGCGTGTCAGAAGAGAAGATCCTGAGCTTGATAGACCAATGCTCTGACTCAGTAGAAGGAAGGAAATCTTCACATGTGGGCACGCACACACACTACCCCAGAGATAAACTCTGGCAATCCTGAGCAAGTAAATGAAAGTCCACACATAGCATCTTCTCTCCATCCTTCCACACACCCCAAGGGTCAACCCTCAATGGTTCTTGGAGTCTGAGAGACCTCTCCCTTCTCCACAATGCCAAGTTGAAAACGGTCTGGGAGGGCAGACTTTCCAAGATTTTGTGGGCCAGCCAGGGAGCCACACTGGCATGCTGGACCCACAACTAGAGCATAGGGACTTCCAGGGAAACCCCAGCTTCTTCCTCTCGGTTTTCATGGGCTTTCAAACCAAGAAAAGCGAGAGACTAAAAACACAGCATCCCCCATTTGGAAGAGAAACCGTATTTAAGAAATCACAACCCTGTCTCCATGGCAACAGCAACCGCAGGGCTCGCTAGGCCGAGTTCCAAGAAGGGACCACTGCCCAGAATCCTTTGCAGTCTCCCAATCAATTTAGCATCATTTTTGGAATTTGTGTTCTGTTTTTCAGAACTGCCAACTTTTCTACATCCGCTTTCCCCACCACCCCCAAAATACTATGGGTTCTATGACATTAACAAAAAACATGCATAGCAGGTGCCAATTCAGCCAATGCTGCTTTCCTCAGCATGGGTGCGCGATATGGCGAGGAGGCTTTGCTTGTTGGAATCGTGCTCGTCATGAAGGAGTTAAAAGCAACAGCAGCCCTGCCAGAGGTAGCTAAGAGGAAGCAACAACCCTATTTAAGTCTGGAAAGAAAGGATGGGAGGGGCTGGTATTTTTATTTCCCAACTTTTAAAAAATAAATGTTACCTTTTGTTCAGAGTTCATTTTGGGGGGCACTTGTCAAAGGCTGTGACCAAAACAGGACTTGTCAACTGAGTCACCCTCTTTTATCAACCAGCAAAAAAGAAAAAAGAAAAATTGCCTTAAATATAACTGCATCCAAATGCAAAATATGGAAGTGAATTCTAAAGCAGGCAGAAACTAATTGTTTAAAATTGGATCCGCTACTTTTGCTATGGCCGAAGACACTTTTATTCATGATCGCATGTCATTAGCTCTTCTGCCTACCAGCAGTTTGAAATTTTGATTTTATCTAGCAGTTTTAATGTATTTTTATTGTATGTTATCCTTACTTATGTTGTAAGCTGCCTGGAGTTCCCATAAAGTAGAAAGGCAGCTAATAAATACTTTAAATAAATAAATAAATATAACTTCACAAGCAAGCGAATGCAAAATCTTTTGGTGTTCGTCACAGATGGATCTATACAGCCTTATTTAAAACATACACAGAAATTTAGCTAAAAACAAACAGTAAGAAAACTGCAGATCTTTGTTAAGTTAATTTTCAGCTTGACTGGAGGTAGGCTGAGAGGGTGTTGCCACAAACAGGGTACCTTTATGAGGTACTGGGATGCGCAATTCTTCAGAGAGAGCATCCAGATCTCCCTCACTGATAGCCGTGTTGGACATGCCCACATGTGACCTTGCTAGAGTTAAAACATACACAGAAATTTAGCTAAAAACAAACAGTAAGAAAACTGCAGATCTTTGTTAAGTTTATGTTCAGCTTGACTGGAGGTAGGCTGAGAGGGTGTTGCCACAAACATGGTACCCTTATGAGGTACTGTGATGCGCAATTCCTCAGTGAGAGAGCATCCAGATATCCCTCACTGATAGCCGTGTTGGACACGCCCACAGATGTTCTGATTCGTGACCTTGCTAGAAGGTGATAATTCAGGTCAGGCTGTACAGGCCTTCCTCGCAATCCACATGGCCACATTCAGCCATGCGCTCAGTCACACTTGCACAGCAAAGACGTCTGTCTTCCATATATTTCTTCTGCCTTTAGACTCAAGGAGATGTCCGTAATTCTCTCCTCCTCCGGTATGAGGTGGGTTAGGCTGAGAGAAAATGACTGGCCCAAGGCCCTTCAACCAGTCCTGGACCCACAATCCACAACAGACTCCCGTAAAAAAAAAAAAGTGTCTATTTTGAAGAGGCTGTTGATGTTCCCTAGATTTATCATCCCCCCCAAAAAAAATAACCAACCATAAAAATAATACTTTGTTCTGTCTTTACTACAGAAGGAATAGTAAACTCGGTTTTATCAGTCCCAAAAACATACAGTTTGACACCAATATGTGCACCCTACAAAAATATGAAAAAAGATCCACCATCTTGAAAATGATGGCTATCAGAAAAATGGCTGCAATTAATATAATAGTGTATTTGGCTTTATCGACCTCAAAAACATCTATTCTGAGACCGAGATTTATTTTTTATTTATTTGATTGACTTGATTCCCCACCCTCTCCGCCAATGAACATCCTACATGAATTTTAAATACTGAAATAACTGCATCTGCCATCTTGGAAAATGGTGACTACAGGAAAAAACACCCCAACATTGGAATGTCTACCCAAGAAACTTTTAAAGCAATAGTGTCCTAAAACACGCACAAACTATACGACTCTCTAGCAGTAGAAAAGAGCAAGAGGCCAGTAGTACCTTTAAAAACTAACAACATTTGTGGCAGGTAACAGCCATATCACCTGGGATGATAGTCAGTGCCTCCGCAGGTCTTCCGAGAGCCCGTGTGGTATAGTGATTAAGAGCGGCGGGACTCTAATCAGGAGAACTGGGTTTGATTCCCCACTCCTCTGCATGAAGCCAGGTGGGTGACCTTGTGTTAGTCACAGTTTGCTCAGAGCTCTCTCAGCCCCACCTACCGCATAGGGTGTCTGTTGTGGGGAGAGGAAGGGAAGGTGATTGTAAACCACTCTGAGAGTCCTTTGGGAATGAAAAGTGGGGTATAAAACCCAACTCTTCTTCATCTTCTTCTCCTCTGGCCTTTTTTCCTGGAGAAGGCAGGAATCGAACCTGGGACCTTCTCTATGCAAAACAAGTGCTCTGCCCCTGAAACACAGCCCAGGATCATTTATAAAACAATAAAACAGCATTTATTTATTTATTTCCTTCGATTTATATACCGCTCACCCCCTAAGGGCTCTGAGTGGTTTACATTATACATTTTGATACAATCCTACCTAAGGCCACACACACATACAATGGGGGAAGTGACTAACCTAACAGGCACCCTGAAGCGGAGACTATCGTTGTTTTGTGGTCTTTCTGCGGGCGGTCTTTTTCCAGTCCGGCAAAGACGTCTTCCTGGCGCAGGTCTTTCTTCGGTCGTCGCGACTCCTCCCAGGCCTGGGCCAAGCACATGTCAGTGCGTGCTCCCGCAGCCGGCCTCTGTCCAATCGGCTCCGGCCTACCGCATCGCCCTGCCTCTACGCTCCGCCAGCCCAGCCTCCGCTCTCTCACTCGACTCGCCAACTGCCGCCATGTTCTCCGCCATCGCCGCTCCGCTGCTCACGCCACCACCACGCCACGAAGGACGGGTGCCCCCCCCCGCTCTAAGAGCAGGTACCCATTTGTCTACTTGCCCTTTAACGGGCTTTCGAGCCGCTGGGTGGGCGGGAGCTGGGACATAGGGCTGGGAGCTCACTCCGGCCACGGTGGGGCTCGAACAGCCGAAGCTGTTCGGCCAGATGGAAATGCAGGCTTCATTTACTGCCTGCGCCACCGCTCCCTCCCTAGTGTTGTCATTTGGCATCTGAAACCACTCCACTCTCCAAGATATAAGGACAGATGGACTCGCATTCCACCTGCATCTGAAGAAGTGAGCAGTGACTCACGAAAGCTCCTACCCCGCCAACAAATGTTGTTAGTCTTTAAGGTGCTACTGGACTCTTGCTCTTTTCTGCCACAGACAGACTAACATGGCTACCCATCTGTACATATTTTGTGTGTGTGTGGGGGGGGGTGTATTGTGGGTCCAGGACTCAAGGTGCCTTGTGGCTGAGTAGGGATCAAAACCCAGCTCTCCCACCAGGCCCTTTTCCTCCCACTGCACCAGCCTTTCCCAGCCTGCTTGTTCTTCACCGTCCTTCACCACAAGGCCAAAGAAAGTCTGTCAGCAAGACACCCAGTTCCTCTCTTATCTCTTCATCTCAACTGGCCAGCTGAAGTAACATCACTTCACAACCTCTGTTTCTCCTGCCTGGGTAACTCAATACTCCAGCGACCAGAGAGGAAAGCAAAACACACCTGAGTTCGGAATGAAAACCATCCCACGGGACTAGAACCTACGAAGTTATGCTTAACCATGCCGTCTTCCACTGTGACAGCTTTGCTCATCCCAGCTGAGTCTCCTGAAGGTGCTACTTTGCAAATCAGTAAAATGGGCAACTGACTTGGTCACGTGCAGGGGTCATTTCGTAGAAAAAGGGGTGCAGGAGCTCATTAGCATGACTCATTAGCATAACTTATTTACATGTGCCACACACCCCTGACATCACCGGAAGTGTGTCAGAAGGCAACACCCACTGCAACTTACCTGGCTGCTTCTTGCTCTGAGGGCTGCTGAGAGCAGGGGGCGGGGCTTCTTGCATGTGCCCGCCCCCTGGCCTCTTTACTGCCTGAGCTCCGGAAATGACCCCTGGTCACGTGCATTCCCTGTGGTGCCCCCCCTCCCACCCCTTGTGGAACAGCCTGCCTGAGGAGATCAGGAAGCCCCCCCACTTTATAATTCTGCAGAATGAAATGTTTGGGGAGGGGGACTATTTTATAAAGAAGAAGAAGAGATTAAATTTATACCCAGCCCTTCCCTACCCGAAGGAGTCTCAGACCGGCTTACAATTTCCATTCCCTTCCCCTCCCCACAACAGACACCCTGTGAGGTACGTGGGGCTGACAGAGCTCTTTTGAGAACTGCTCCTGAGAGAACAGCTCTGAAAGAACTTGTGACTGGCCCAACGTCACACCAGCAGCTGCATGTGGAGGAGTGGAGAATCAAACCCGGTTCTCTCAGATTAGAGTCCATGCTCCTAGAGCCAGTTTGGTATAGTGGTTAAATGTGCGGACTCTAATCTGGGAGAACCGGGTTTGATTCCCCACTCCTCCACTTGCACCTGCTGATGTGACCTTGGGTGAGTCACAAGCTCTGGCACAGCTGTTCCTGAAAGGGCAGTTTGTGTCAGAGTTCTCTCAGTCCCACCCACCTCACAGGGTGTCTGTTGTGGGGAGGGGAAGGGAAAGGAGTTTGTAAGCCGCTCTGAGACACCTTTGGGTAGTGAAGGGTGGGGTATAAATCCAATCTCTTCTTCTTCTAACCACTACACCAAAATGGCTTGGAACTATAGTAGAACAGAACAGGACCGGGGTAGCCCAAGTTAGCCCGATCTCATCAGATCTCGGAAGCAAAGCAAGGTTGGCCCTGGTCAGTATTTGGATGGAAGACCATCAAGGAAGTCCATGGTTGCTGTGCAGAGGCAGACAATGGCAAACCACCTATGACTAACTCTTGCCTTGAAAACCCTATGGGGGTTTCCATAAGTCAGTTATGACTTGACGGGGGGGGGGGATTGTATGTGGTATTTTGCTTTTATGGCACTCCCTTCTACCTTTGCAGCTCCACCTTCTGCACTGTCTACAATCTACCTGGCCTTCGACAACTTGCCGTTCACATTGTTTTCTAATTCTGTAATCTTAGATATATTGCAATGTCCATTGTTTGTCTTATGGGGCCCGATCGCATCACTTCATATTCCGTAAACTCCCTTGAGTCTCAGCAGGTGGGGGGGGGCTATAAATAAAGCAAATAAATAAACCATGCCCAACAATGAAGCAAGTTGATTCATTTGAAATGTGACATCGGAGGAGAGTTTTACGGATACCGTGGACCACCAAAAAGACAAATAAGTAGGTTTTGGATCAAATCAAGCCTGGACTCTCTCTGGAAGCTAAAATGCCTACACTGAGGCTGCTGTACTTTGGTCACATGATGAGAAGACCGGAGTCACTGGAAAAGACAATGATGCCAGGAATATGTGAAGGCAGCAGGAAAAGAGGAAGACCCAACAGGATATGGGTTGACTCAAACAAGGAAGCGACAAAGGCCCTCCACTCGCAAGACCTGAGCAAAGCTGATTGAAGATAGGACATTCTGGAGGCCATCAGCTCATAGGGTTGCCATAGATCTGAAGCGACTTGAAGGCACCTCACAAACACAGATCAGAGGTGCTGGGGGTTATGCCTGCTTGGAAATCATGCTTTCCGCCTAGGAGCAGTGTTCCCTCTAAGCTGGTGTGAGCTAGCTCACAGTTTTTTAGCCTCCGGCTCACGGATTATTATCTTAGCTCAGGAAGGATGGCTCCAGAGCAAACTAAAAATCGCTCGCTCACAACTTTAATGCCGGCAGCTCACAAAGTAGCA
>NW_015172026.1:678453-689708 GCF_001447785.1 Gekko japonicus | reverse complement strand
TCCTGCTGGGAGTGGAAGGGAAAACTTGGTTCCAGTTGGTACTGGAACGGGCGCTCTGCACATGCTCAGACAGTTCTCTTTTCATTACCACGCTCAGTGAATGCTGGAGTCCAGCCACAGGAAACACGCTAAACACGGTTGGTGCCATAACCACCAGAAACTCTGAAGAACAAACTTTGCCACTAGGCCTGCCTGGAGCCACACTTCGTATCGGGTGTAACTGCAGACTGTTCAGGAAGAGCAAGAAAGGAAGGAAGCACAAAGGGGAGGGGCCATGGCTCAGTGGTAGAGCCTCTGCTTGGCACGCAGAAGGTCCAGATTCAGTCCCCAGCATCTCCAGTTAAAGAGGACCAAGCACTAGGCGAATGTGAAAAACCTCTGCTTGAGACCCCAGAGAGCCTCTGCGAGTCTGAGTAGACAATACAGAGGGACCAAGGGTCCGATTCAATAAAAGGCAGCTTCATTAATTCATAGGGCACAGCAACCAAGAAGAGATACTAGCTGCAGTAAAGAGGATGTGAGAGGAAGCCAAGCCACTGGGGAATTGTGTGTCAAGGATCCCAGCACACAGTAACCAAATAGCACAACTCAAGACAAATGCGGGAGTATAGATATTTGGCAGGGATAGTTGCATTAGTGCATGGCTAGGCGACATGCCAGCAGCATATGGAAGATTGGGTTTATACAAAAAAGAACCACTCCCTTGACTGGGGGAGGAATGTACTGGGAAAGTCACCTAGCAAACCTTTTTGTGGCCTGCCCAACTGCTGGGGAGAAGGAGATCTTTCCCCTCCCTTCCAGTTTTCCAGCCAATGAGACATGACTGCCGAGATTATGAGATTAAACCACCGATTTAAGGAGGAGTAGACTTTTTTTTTACTCTGCTTTGCAGGAACATCCGATGCCAAACGGCAGCAATTTGGTTTTAAGCCCTGCTAAATTTCCGGGTGGCACGGCCAATTCGCCAGCTTCTCTCCAAAACAAAAGGCAAAATAATCCAGCTAAAGGCTTCTGCGCAATGGGTTAACTGGTTTTAAGCTCTTCTGGCAAGCTGCAAGTGAAGGACAAGGTTTCCCTTCCGTGAAAGGAAGAAGGCGAATCAACACACACACACACCCAGGCCAAAAGAGAGAGAGAGACAGAGAAAAATGCACTCACATACCGCAAGCTTTGCCAGTCCCTGGCTGCAGTGAGTCAGAAATTCAAGCCACTCCCTGCGTTCCACATCTCAAAACCTGGGCCTGGTTTGCATTAAGCGGCATAAAGATCCGCCATTGCTTTTTGTTTCGAACGGAGGATTCTCCGCTAAATAGATCTCCCTAATAATTTCCTCTGCTCCACCAACCAGAGGCCCAACCCTCAATCCACCAAGAAAGTGTTGTGGCCTGGCAGATGCTTGGCACAAACACATGGGTCATTTTTTTCTTGTTGCCCCAGTATTCTGTTTCCAACAGTGGTCAGCCCGATTCTTCCAGACATTCACAAGCAGGGCATGAAAGCGTCGGCATCCGGTACCCACAAGCATACTGCACGGCTGCAGCATCAATTCCTCCTTCAGGAATGTCCAATCCCAATCCCCCTCTTTAACAACTTTACAACTTGCAGCAGCGAGTTCCATAACTCTTTGCTGCAAGAAGACATTGCCTTTCTTGGAAGCGTATCTGGGGCACGTGACAGGCGACTGAGGAAAGTTAAGATCGCTGTGCCGACCAGGATTGCCAACAAGCTTCAGCATGGTGCGGTAACCTAGGAGGAACTCCGGAAAACATTGAGTAATCCGTTTTGAGGAATCTACCTTGCACGGTGTGGCGGAACAGCGTCCTGTCCAAACATCCCATTACACGTCTTCGTCTATCCTGCAGTCATTCTCAAAGGCGTTTTCTGCTCTCACCTCTTTCTATAAGGGACCACCCCAAGACCTCCATTTCTAGAAACTGCCAAGTTTTCCCCTTCTCTACAGGAGGCTCCGCATGCTCTCTCAACCCGAAGAAGAAGAAGAGATTGGATTTATACCCTGCCCTTCACTACCCAAAGGAGTCTCAGAGCGGCTTACAAACTCCTTTCCCTTCCCCTCCCCACAACAGACACCCTGTGAGGCAGGTGGGGCTGAGAGAGCTCTGACAGAAACTGCTCTTTCAAGAACAGCTCCTCATCAGAGCTACGGCTTATCCAAGGCCACCCAGCCAGGTGCAAGTGGAGGAGTGGTGAATCAAACCCGGTTCTCCCAGATTAGAGTCCGCGCACTTAACCACGACACCAAACCACTACACTAAACCCAACCCCAAGAGAAGTCTCTCTGCCCTGTCCCTTCCTCTCCATGAACATCCCCACGGTCTCTCCATCCCTGATTGAGACTTTATGCACTCTTACCTAAAAAAGCCCCAATCGCCACGGGAGCTCCCTTTACCATACTCCGTTCATCCTTCACCAAAGGCACCTTGTTCCTATATAGGGCCCAAACTCTCACAATCCATACAGAAGGCACTATGAACTCTTGTCCACCGGCAACTCCATGCGTTTTCCCCACAAAGGATCCCCCACCCACATATGGAACTTCCTGCACCACCCAGAGCACCGATGCGACCCGGAGTCCAGGTTCTCTGCTCCAGTCTAGAGGGCCCCCTGCCCCACTTCTGACCACGGGGAGAAACTCATCCATATACTTAACTCCAAGTTCTCTTCTTAAAGGTGGGGGTTTTTTAGAAGCATTGCACAGGAGGCCCATCTTAATCCCTCATTCTCCCCACGCATCTATGGGGCAATATGTAGTCACCCGGCGGAGGGTCCCCATATTTGAAGGGTCTTCAGTGAAGTGTCCCCATATCGCCTCCCCCCTTCTAAAAAGTCCCGGCGCCATCCCTCTACAAGGCTGCATTGCTCTTTCCCCCACAGGCGCCCCAGCCCTACAAGGGACCCAAGTTCACCCCCGATCCGCACACGGGGCTGCGCGCATTCTCGCCGCTTCATCCCTCTAGGGGGCTCCCTGCCTTCTCCGGGACAGGATCCCTCCGCCCGCATCCCAAGCTCTCGCCCTCACAGGCACCCCAACTTTCGCGGGACGCAAGCTGAATTCCGACCCGTGCATGAGGCTCCCAACGTTTCCCCCCGCCCGGAGGCTGCTATCCACGCATTATCTTCCAGGGATCTCTCCCACCCCTACAAGGGAGTCCCACATTCCCCATAAGAGCAAAAGGGCCCATTACCGGCCGCCTCCAGCTTGACGGCTTTCGCAGCTACCACCTCCGAAGGAATAACATCAAGCCTCCTCCTACCTCCCGCCCCAATCCCATCTGGTCCCGCAGAGCAACCCCTGCAGGCATGGAGCTGGGCGAGCGGGCGGGAAAAGGGGGGGAAAGGCATGCTGGGAATTGGAGTCCGCATTCGGCCTTCCCCCTCATTGCAAGGACTCGGGGAGGGAGGGCCTTTGAACTACGATTCCCGAAAGGAAAGGGAAAGCTGATGAGCTTTTTTTTTTCCCCGGCCGTTTTTGACAGGTGCATCATGGGAGCTGTAGTTTTACAGCGGAAAGACCGGATAGAGGCGCGCTGAAACGGCATGCTGGGAAATGAAGTCCGTTTTTCGTCGCTTCCTGGCGCTCTGCTCCGGGGCTGCCTTTAACAGCAGCCTATGACAGGCAGAAGTTGATTATGCAACCCATTTCCTGGCACGTTGGCAAAAGGCAACCAGTCAAAGCTTCCCTTGCTTACTTTGCACGTGTCACACGTCCGAGAGCCGAGAACACCCCAAGCTGGCAATCTCGTCTTGAGTTAGCAAGATTCGAGTCCAGTAGCACCGTAAGACTGTTCAGAGGTGGTTCACATCCGCGACATGGTCTCCCATCCAAATACTAAGGAGGGTCAACCCTGTTTAGCTTCCAAGATCTGACCAGATCAGGCTAGCCTGGGCCATCCAGGTCAGGGAACATAACTGACCTATCAGAAACTATCCTCTTCAGAGCTTTTTCCCTGGGGGAACACACTGGAATGCAGTTCTGGAACCTCTGTGACAAAATTCTTGTAAAAATGTTTAAAAGTTCATGAGTTTTCAGTATACAGATTGAAAAAATCACTTCCCTCTTGAAAGTTCCGGCACCTCTTTTTGCGAGGGAAAAAGCCCCGATCATCTTGAATTATACAGCCCATCCCATTAAACAACAGAACTGTTTAAAAACCTCAAGATGATAGCAGAGCCAACCTTATCTTGCCCTTTTATCCTTATCAGCCTTAGTTTACACAGGCCTTTGTGCTTAGGATCCTAACTTTATTTACAAAGCAGCCTTTTGCAGAGTACCTCTGGCCTATTAAAATCAACGGACTTACACTGGCATTATTATGCAGCATTGCGTTGTACTATCAATACTACAGGTGGAGATTGCCCTTCCTTTCTGCTGCTCTGTTATGATACTAACTGCAAACAAGTAAAGAAAATACTCCAGGACTTTTTTTTTTACTAACAATAAGCAGCAGCTTTCATGTTTTTACTTTTAGTAAAGGTAAAGGTCTCCCTTGCTCGAAAGCCAGTCGAATCCGACTCTAAGGTTGCGGTGCTCATCTCCGTTTCCAAGCCGAAGAGCCAGTGCTGTCCGAAGACGTTTCCGTGGTCATGTGGCCGGCATGACTAAACACCAAGGCGCACGGAACGCTGTTACCTTCCCACCAAAGTGGTACCTATTTATCTACTTGCAATGTCTTGCTTTTGAACTGCTAGGTTGGCAGGAGCTGGAACTAGAGACGGGAGCTCACTCCGTCATGCGACAACTCGGGTCTCGAACTGCTGAACTACTGACCTTCCACAGCCTGCAGTTCAGCGTCTTAACCACTTGAACCACCACAGTGTACTGTACTTTTACACGGGTTTTTTTGTAGAAAAAGCCCAGCAGGAACTCATTAGCATATTAGACCACACTCCTGACTGCACAGCTCATTAGCATATTAGGCCACGCCCATGCCTTCCCTTGGCGTGTGGCCAACTTTGAAGCCAGCCAGAACTCGTTCTGTACGTTCCTGCTCAAAAATAGCCCTGCTTTTACATTTTAATTTTAAATTATCCCAGCCTTCCTTTGGTAATTCAAATATTTACATTTATAGTCCACCTTTCTCACTTGGACAGAAGGCAGAGGGCACAGACTAATTATAAATAGACATACAGACCTTTTAAATGTGTTGATCACTCAGATTCAATTGCTCTCTTTTATTATTATTATTCATTTTTATTTCTTTCAAAAAAAGGGAAAAACAAAGAAAAATACTTAGAAATACATACACACACAAAGTAAAGACAAAAACAAAGTAAAAACAACAGTGGTGGAAGATCTACACGTAAGTTTCTAATGCCAGGTCCTTACCTGATGCTGGGGGGGGGGCTTGGGGGGGTGTTTCGAGGGTGGGTGAGGATGTCGACAACATGATGACATCAATTCCGGAAGTGATGTCCATGTGCAATTGCTGTCTAGTGCCATGCATTCAAATATTAGGTAGAGTTATAAAGTCCTTAGTCCATTGATTTACCAGAGGTGTGCTTTTATCTTTCCAAAACTTTAATACAAGTCTTTGAGCTCCATGAAGGAAAATCTTTTTAAAATGTTTCATCGCTGGCACCTTGCCCCAGTGGTGTTAGCAAAGTGTTATTCCAATGTATCGGAGAAGTGCTGGAAATGTAAAACTGAGAAGGGTACTTATTTTCATGTCTGGTGGAGGTGTACTAAAATTCAAAAGTTTTGGAAAGAGATACATAGTATTATGGTACAAATTCTTAAAAAGCCAATTCCTATGGCTCCGGAGATATTTTTATTGAACATAATGCCGGATAATTGGGAAAAGTAGATGAACATCTAACCACCCACTTGCTCACTGCAGCAAGAATCACCCTGGCAAAATATTGGAAGCTGGAAACGATTCCAGAAAGGGAGGAACTCATAGAAAAATTTACAGAGATTGCAGAAATGGATAACTTGACAATGAGGTTACAAGGGAGAGAAGAATGTACATATAAGAATATTTGGTTCAAATTTTATGCATGGCTGGAGAATGAGGCACAGAAGGGATAATTAGTTGAAATCTGCATAGATGTGTATTGGATTTGTTGACTGGAACAAAAAATGTGTATAAAGAATCCTATGTTGTTATGTATTGTTGGAAAATTAATAAAGACTTGTCGTTTAAAAAAAAAGTCTTTGAGCTGTAGTAAGGCCACGGAGGGTCCATTTCCGTTGACCATCAGTTAGCCTCAAAGAGACAGGCAAATAGTTTTAAAGTACAAAAGACATCTCCAAAACCAATTAGTATTAGACAAGAGCAAGAGTACAGAGGTACCCACTCTGTACGAATGGTTATACAAGTCCTGGGATTATTTTGTTTTTGACAAAATAACGGTGGATCTCGAACATGCTAATGCAGAAAAACGTAAATCTTGTTTTGTTTTAAAATGGCCACCTTTTGTAGATTTTTTTCTGGGGCACACGAATTTTTCACAGATTAACGTCATCAATAAGTCAGATATACGGTGGTTTATTACATGTTGATTTATTTTAGAAAAATTTAGAGAGTGTTTCTGAATACGTATTTAAGCTTGTATATTCATCGTTTAAAAGTTGGTTATGACTGTTATTACCTTATCAAAATATATGTAAGACCTGCTCATTGTAACAGTTTAATGGTAAATAATTATCTAGGTGGAATGCCGTTGTTTATTGTTTAATGACAAACCTTTTGTAACTATTTGTATTTTATGTAACTTCATTTATATCTAATAAAACTTTAAAATTTGAAAAAAAGAAAAAAAAAAGACAAGAGCAAGAGTCCAGTAGCACCCTAAAGACTAAGAGAATATGTGAGACACTCCTCATTTCTTCAGATACTTCAGTGACCCACGAAAGCTCCTACCCTGCCCCATTGAAATCCCTGTCCTCCCCAGACTCCACCTCCAAATCTCCAGGAGCTTCCCAACCTGGATGGGGCTACACACACCCATCCCTTGCCAGTGGCCAGGCGGGACCCGACAACCCTATCAGGAGAGCTCCCACCCTTTCATCACCCCTCAGAATGTACCAAATGGAACTGTTCCGGGAGGGTGTTTGCAGGGAGGGAACAGGGATGTAGTAAAATGGGATTGTGCCAGAGGGACTGTAAAATTGTTAGCCAACATTCTTTCCAGGATTGCAAACTCCAGGTTGGGAAGTTCTGGGGAGGTTTGGGTGTGGTGCCTGGGAAGGGGAGGGGCCTTGGGGGGGTATAATGCCATCGAGTCTGTTCCCCTTCCAAAGCAGCCGTTTTCTCCAAGGGAACTGATGCCTGTAGCCTGGAGTTCAGTGGTAGCTTCGGATGATCTCCAGCCACAACCTGGAGGTTGGCAACCCTGAGTATAACGCCATATAATCCACCCTTCAAAGCAGCTGTCTTCACCAGGGGAACTGATCACTGTAGTCTGGAGATCAGTTGTAATGCGAGGAGGTCTCCAGGCCCCGCTTGAAGGTTAGCTTCCCGGCTTCTTTGCCTCCCGCCTTCATAACGCATTGCCTATTGAATGTACTGCACTGTCTGTAGTTCAGCATCCTGTACCTGTGGAATCCAGGTTAATGACTCTTTTGTTGTCTGATTGTGAAATCCAGTTTATGCAGTGTTACTACACAGTTTCTATTTCACTGCTCTTTAACTTGCGCAATCGAGTTTTATTACATTGTTCATAGTTTCCACTACACCAGGGGTGTCAAACATGCGGCCCAGGGGCCAGATCAGGCCCTCGGAGGGCCCTTTTCTGGCCCGCAAGGACCTGGCTGTTCCTTACTTTCTTTTCCAATTCTCTTGCTGCTGCCAAGTCACAGATTGCTTTATCAGTCTCTCTCAGTCACACAGGAGAGATGGATGGCAAGCCTCTCCTGTGCGATTGAGAGAGTCTGGTAAAGAACTGGCTCCTCCACCTCCTCCTACCAAGGGGAGGGAGGGAACAGCCAGAGCTGGCTTCCTGGCCAGGCTGCAGGAGACAAAGGGAAGCCTTTCGTCCCTTCCACTGGCTGAGGCTCCTCCCTAAAGGGAGGGAGGGAACGAGAGCTCGCTTTGCTGGGCTGCCTCAATCGCATGGGAGAAATACCAGGCACCTTTAAGACCAACAAAGTCTTATGAGCTTTTTTGTTACAGTGTGTGTGTGTTTTATTGGGCTCTTTATGTCAGGGCTCTCCTGGATACAGCTGGGTTCCCTCCCCCTTTTCACTGTATTCATGCCCTCATGATCCAGTCTCTCTCAGTAAGAAAGCAATGTGAACTATTTTAGAGGAGGTATAACAACAAGCCAGTGCGGGGGATTAGGCTGTCCAGATCAAGTTCACCCAACACATTTCCTTTGTAGGAAGTTGTAGTTATTTCTCAGGGGAAGACTATAGTTTTGTAGACAAACACATGGACCTCAGTCTGTGTCAGGATGCCTTCTCATGTTCTTGACCAGCACATGAAGTCACTTATGTAAAAAGCTTGCAATGCCCAGCCATTTCATGGTTTCCCCTGGGTCCTAGGCTAGGAACACTGAGCATGGGATTTCTATAACGAATGTCAAATCAAAAGGAGGTTTGCAGCATACAGATACACACCTGAACAGCATACTCAATTTTTGCTCACAAGACCCCACAGCTTAGAAGTAGCAATACACAACACTTACCCAGTTTAAGACTAAGTCCTATTTTCGGCCTGTACTCCTCTGGCTGCTGCTGATCAGGTGAATTTTCATGTGGGATGATAATGCCACCAGGAGATTCATCCACTGGGGTATTAGACATTTTGATGCAATCATTCAGAGCAGAGGTGTCAGTTATCAGACTGTTAAATAGACAAAACAAGGGGCAGACCCGTGATACTCGAGGGGGGGGAGGGACCTCCACACATGAGGCAGAGGAGGAAGCAGCAGGAGGAGGTAAGTTCCCCCCCATCCCACCTGTTCCTCCCCCATCTCCTCCACCCCCCTCGATTTCCCCCCCTTCTCTCCCCCCCGCGCGCGCTCGCTGCTGTTTCTCCCCCCCCGGCTTCGAAGCAGCGGCAGCAGCGGCAGTGGCGAGGGAGTTCGCAGAGCGTTCCCTGCGTATGCGCAGGGGACGCTCTGTCACTTTTGGGGGGATTTAAGTATCCCCCCGGTATTTTTTCCGTGTTTTTAGATTTTTGTGCACACCTGAGGACTGCCCCAAGTGTGCACAAAAATCTCCCTCCCCCCCAGGTGCTCCCGATGCACGGAGTTAGGTACCCGCACGCAGGGGGCGCCTTTCGCAATTAGATATATAGATATTGGAAGAGTACTAGTGTTTTAAGCATGTTTTATTTAAAGTTTCCATTCCACTTCCATTCCACATTGGACCATCCTGGCAGATGGGAATCCCTTTTGACAAAGGACAATCTGGTTTGGACCAGACAACTTGTTTGTCATGGAAGTTCAGGGCCATGACCAGGTGCTTGATGGAGGTGGGACTATACTGTATATGGCTCTGATCAGTAACAGTTGACAACAGAGATGGGAATTTGCATGGGACTGGAGAAATCAGCCTGTCATTCTTAGAAAGCAAGCTGGCTTAGATCCAATTCCATTCACCATAAATATATGAACAAAACAAAGTCTGAGTCCAGTGGCACCTTTAAGACCAACAAAGTTTTATTCTGGGTATAAGCTTTCGTGTGCAGGCACAGTTCTTCAGATACACTGAAATAGAAGTCACCAGCCATTACATATAGGTAGAGGGTGGGGAGGGTGTGGCCAGGAACGGCTAATTAGAGTCAAGATGCATAAGTAACTGAGCAATAAAGATAGCTAAGATTGGACTACTAGGGCAATAGGTAAGACTAGTGAATAGCAGCAAATGAGCATACAGCATAATATGCAGAAACACAGATTCAAAAACTAAATGACATTAGCGTGTGTATTACTGTTGTTATAACAACGCTTAGGATGATGGAATCCCAGGGCTTAACAGAGATATTGGTTTCTTATTTCACTACACACATGGCAACATATGTTTATCTTAGATAGGTCAACTGTACTGCTTTTTATTTGAATACCTCTGTGCTGTTGTTGCTGTGTTCTTTTTCTTGTGTTTTGTTTTGCCCCTTTTCACCCCTTTTTTAAATTTAACCAGCCTTCCCCCCCCCCCTTTACAATAAACATTTTTATAAATCAAAGTTTGAGTTCAGTGGCACCTTTAAGAACAAGAAAGTTTAATTCTGGGTATGAAACTCCCAGGGCTTAATAGCAATATTGGATTCTTATCTCACTACGCATGCTAAGTCACTCAGTTCTCACATCTGTTTGTTAACTATTATCTGTATGCTGATTTGCTGCTGTTCACAGGTCTTACTAACTGCTTTAATCCAATCTTAGCTATACTTATTGCTCAGTTACTTATGCATCTTGACTCCAGTTCTTCCTGGCAAATAACCCCCCCTTGACAATGGCATTCGTGACCATGGGATTGACTACGGTTGCCAGGTCTGTCCTGACAACCAGCAGGGGATGGGAGAGTAGAGTTGCCAAGTCACTTACCTAGTATAGTGGGGGGAACCTGGTCCAGGTACCATAGAGTTTCCAGGCCGATTGCTAGAGCGTCGGCCAACAACGTGCCCGGCACAATAACGTCATCTCCAGATGACGTCATCGCACCAGGCACGTTGGCCCGAACCAGGCACTTTGGGGGCGGGGTCCCCCCCACCAACCTGATCCGGATTGGTAGGTTGGGGGCCCTTTCGGTGGGAAAACCCCTGCCCCCCAGGGGGACTTGGCAGCCCGGGGGGGGGATATACCAGGAGAGAAAGGCCCAGGCCACTGGTATCGCATGGGAAGTGACATTATCACACTGCGCTGTCACTGCGGGGTATAAACTGAACAAACCAAAACATAAATTGTTGTGAGGCCCCAGTTCTGCAGTAAGGTAGCAACTAGCCATAGTTCCCCCCCCCCAAATACCTTTTCAAGTGCAGAGGTCATTTCGGGGGGGATCGCGGGGGATCGCAGTTCCCCCGGGTGAGGTACGGGGGGGGCACATGGCGAAGCCCCGCCCCCTGCTTCCGGCCGCCCCGCTTCCGGCCCTCATTCAGCCAGGAGGAGGCAGGAGAAGAGGGAAGGTAAGTTGCTTCCTCCCTGCCTCTCCCCACCCCTGCCTGCCTGGGGCCAGGGAGAGCCTTCGCGGGGCTTCCTTGCTTCCTTGCACTCCCGCCGGCCTTGCAGGTCCACCGCCGGGCCCCTCATGGGGCTCGGCAGTAGAGCTGCCAGGGCGGCGGCAGCGGGCGGGG
>NW_015172026.1:672796-678392 GCF_001447785.1 Gekko japonicus | reverse complement strand
CATGGAGCTCGGCAGTGGAGCTGCAAGGCCGGCGGCAGCGGCCGGGACCGTTGGGGGCGGGGTGTGTGGCCTTATAACACACTTGTGATGTCAGGGTGTGTGGCATATGCTAATGAGTTCCCCTAGCTCTTTTTCTACGAAACGACCCCTGTTCAAGTGCCAAAACAGCCATGGGGGCTGTGCAGTGGGAGGGAGAAGGCAAGAAACAATAATTGCTTCTGCAGATATTTTTGGCAGGATCTAACCCAGGGGCCTCCAACACAGTGCCCGCAGCCCGTTAAGTGTTTTTAGAAAGTGGGTGGGGCCAGGCTTCCAATTGGCTGTGCAGATTTTTTAAAATGTTGCCTTGGCAGCAGTTGCCACCACAGGACAAGGATCTCTACGGTATGATTGAAGGTAACCTGTGGCAGCCATTTTGGAACTGGCTCCGCCTCCTGCAGCAGCTGTTTTTTGGCAGACATTTTGTGGTTGCTCCCACTGCACCGTGTCAGATTTCTAAAGGGGCCCACAGGTTCAAAAAGGTTGGGGACCCCTGACCCAACCCAATAAAGGTTTTAAAGGTAAAGGTTTCTTTTGCTCAAAAGTCAGTCGAATCCAACTTTAGGGGGCGGTGCTCATTTCCATTTCCAAGCCGAAGAGCCAGCGCTGTCCGAAGACTTCTCCGTGGTCATGTGGCCGGCATGACTAAATGCCGAGGCACATGGAACGCTGTCACCTTCCCACCAAAGCGGTACCTATTTATCTACTTGCAATTTCTTGCTTTCGAACTGCTAGGTTGGCAGGAGCTGGGGCCAGAGACGGGAGCTCACTCCATCACATGGCACTAGGGTCTCGAACTGAGTAAACAGACGCAAATCTGACATTTAGAATGGCAATAGTCAGAGGCCACTGGCCCAATGGGATAATACTTCAATCTACCAGGACATTCAGTTGCTGTCTTTAAAAAAAAAAAAAATCAGCATTCTTCAACTTAAGAATTTGAAATCCCAGGGTGAAATCCGTGGTGCAGAACTCAGGCATGAGGATGACGTCGGTTCCTTGAGGTTCATTATTTGCAGATCCAGCCATAGATCTTGAAAAGTTCCAAATTCCAGAATAAGCGTTAGACCATCACAAGTCATAAATGTCCACATTCTGGGGAATCTGCTATGCAAGGTGATCTTCAGTCCAACATGTTATGTACGCGGACCGCCACTAGGGGTCCGCGGCAAAGACAGGAGCTTGGCTCCCCTGGACAATAGGAACATAGGATCCTAGTTCCCCCCAGCCCCAACCAATAGCCACTTTGGCGGGAAATTCAAACCCTCCAATGACTAGGGCTGTGCTGGGTGTGTGTGTATATATAGTTGGCCTTGCAGGGCCGTTTTAGTTAGTCTCGTGTTAAGTACAATGAACGTGTGCAACTCATGTTGTCGTCCGAGTCCTCCATGCGGCGAACCCAGTACTTTTCACAACATCTGGTTTTTGGACTAACTGCTCCAATGTAGGATGGTCACCCTAGAAGAAATGAAGATGAAGAAACCAAGGGCAGTTGTGCAACTTGTACCTTGGGTTGCCAACTGTGGGCTGGGACATTCTTGCAGATTTGGAGGGGGAGGGACACATAGGGTTGCCAGGCCCACCAGCAGGGGTTGGGGGGTTGGGTTGCCAGCTCCAGGATGGGAGACTCCTGGAAATGGGGGTGGAGCCTGGGGAGGACACAGACTTCAGTGGAGTACAATGCCATAGTGCCCACCCTCCAAAGCATTCCTTTTCTCCAGGGCAAAATATCTGTAGTTTCCGACTGAACTGTAATTCCAGGAGATCCCCAGGTGCCACCTGGAGTTTGGCATCCATAGGAGAGTGGGATTTGGGGAGGGGAGGGATCTCAGCAGGGTATAATGCCATTGACTCCAGCTTCCCAAGCAGCCAAGTTATCCCGGGGAAATGATCTCTGTTGCTTGGAGATCAGCTGTAAATCTGGGAGATCTCCAGCGACCACCTGGAGGTTAAAAATGAGAGCTCATGGGAGGAAATGGAAATCAAAAAAAGACATCCGTGACAAAAATAACGAGGAGAGTCAATACAGATATGTTTGCAAAATCATTTAGTGTAATAATTCTGTAGAAAATTCTCTTCTATCGCTCACACGCAATGAATGGTGCACAATGTAAACAATTTGTTTCACAATAATTGCTTTATCTGAGCATGCAGCAATCACAATTCTTATCACTAGAAGGAAGAAGATACATATTCAATTATAGTTATAGCTTTAAAAATCATAATAAACCATTGCACTCAAAACTGTCACTTACATTTCTGTTTATCAACGCTTGAAGGAAACGTTCCATGTTGACTCTAATAACAGAACCCAAGGTCTTCGCAATGTATTAGCTAAATTCTAGAAGCCAAACATAAAGTCTCCACTGCTAATTACTACCAGCCACAGTCTGCCTTCGCAAACAGCATTTAAAGTGCTAGTGTATCCATGTATGTTTTTTCTGTTTATAAAAACCCAACTGTAAAATGCCATCTATATTATTACTTTCACATATTAACAGTCTGTTTGTTTATATTGCACAGCACTCATTGCGTGTGAGCGATAACAGAAGATAATTTTCTACAGAATTACTACAGTAAATGATTTTGCAAACATATCTTCATTATTTTTGTCACGGATGTAATGTTGTTTTTGGATTTCCACCACCTGGAGATTGGCAAACCAGCTGTGACCCACGTTACCATGACATTTCCAAATCCCACACACACCCCAGACTGTGGGGACTCCCTGTAACCGACACCCACAGGAATCTCATAACAAAGACATTGCACTGAATCCTTTAAAAAAAACCGTCCTGTTTTTACTCAGAAAGAAATGGATGTTTATCAACACTACGTTAACTGCGCATGCGTCAATTCTTCCCACACCCCTCTCCCGCACTCCCTTCTGAACAGCTAGCGTGAGCCGCCTATGGGCTCGATACGCATGCGCAATACTCGTCCTCAAAAAACTCACGTGAAACCCCGCCCCTGCCGTCATGCACACTAAAGTGGGGGGGGGGAGAAACGCGCAAGGGGAGGACACGACAGAACCTGTCTCCCTGTTCCTTTCCACCGCTCCATCTTCCCAATACGCGTGCGCGCTAATTCCAACCGCGCCCCTCCTTTCTACGCCTGCGCCGCGCGCCTGCCGCCCGCTCGTCCGTTCTCTCCGCCCCGTTACCGCGCGTGCGCAGCACGATCCGGTGGCGGCTGTCTTGTCAGTCAGCGCCTGTCCGTTCAGAGGGTCGGTCGCGTGGAGGAGAGGGTCTCGCCGCCGCTTTCGCCCTTCGCCGTCGTCGACGCAATGGCTGAGCCCGCCACCCAGTTCCCGTATATTTCCTCCTCCGCGGGAGGGGGCTCCTCGGAGCCAGGAGGACGAGACGCCAAGGGGGCAGGTTCCCCCCAGTCTTGCGCTGGTAAGGGGGTGGTGACCAGGAGAAGGAACAGCGGTAGAACGTTTGGGGGGGGGGGAGCGGAGGGGTGGTGGCTCGCGAGGGGAAGAGCCGGGAGGGTGGTGGGCACGAGGCAAAGGAAAGAGGTGAGCGCTCAGTCTCAGAGCAGGTAGCCCACAAATGCATTGGGGCTATTTGAAAGTCATATTAATTTTGTTAACGCTGTTCCCCCTTCGCACGTTCAGGTGTGTCAGCTTTCGGGCTCTGCAGAATTCTTGCTTAAGATGGATGCCCTAGAAGGGGAGGGGGTTGTATTTGAAAGCGGAGCTTTTGTTTTGCAGCAAAGCTAGTAAAGAGTGCATAAGGGTGCCGTACCGTGTGTATTCAGGAGTAGGGTGATGTATAAACTTAAATCATAAATAAATAAAACAGTGCATCTGTTAAGATCAAATTGCGTATTACGTTATGACCGGCCCAGGTAAGTTTGTGAGTTACACTGGATCCTCCATCAAGGTAGATGCAAGAAAAACAAATACTTGCTGGGGATAAGGCCATACAGAGTGCTAAAATAGTGCCTAAATATTATCTTTATTATGAGGAGCGACTTGGGTTTGCCATGAGATCTGTGAACTTTTAGTGTTGCCTGCAGCTGTTCCTCAGGCAGGGTGTGTTATGTTTAAGAAACTCTCTGTTACTATGGCACAATTTGCAGGAACCATTCTAATAGTGCCTGTAGGAAGGCCAGGTTTTGTAGGCGCCGTCCAAGTTCACAAGATGTGAGGTTGTGAGTTATGCAGAAATCCTTCCTCAGGCTGGAGGTTGAAATAAGAGTGTAGATATGAAGTGGGACATGCAAGGGAGGGATTGAGAAATGTAAACTGGGGGTGGCAATGAAGAAGTCTTTAGGAAGTTACTGTAAGACAGGTAGCCTTTAGTGCAACAATATTTAAAAGGAAGGTCAAAATAATGCCTTTTATTGTAATATTTGTTGTGCCCACATTCAGAAGTGGAAGATGCAGTCTTTTGAGCTGTACGGAACCCTTGCTCAGATGAAGATAATTTCTGGAGGAAATGCACTTTGTCATCCTCTAGAACCACTCTCTCCCCCTCCCCTTGTAATTTTTTCTCCTTTGAACCAGAGATAGGATTCTGCATAATTCAAAGCCGATTGTGGGGCATTCTAATAAAAATATTATTTTAACCACCCCTGAGGCAGTTTGGTGGAGGAGGGATTACAATCTGAATGAAGGAGAAAAGGGGGAGGGGGCAAGGAAGCCTGAGGAATAGGGGTGTGGCAGATGTGTTTGGGTGAAACCGTCCTGGAAGAAAAGGGGGCCTGGGGTTTAAGGCAGGTTGGAATCCTCTGGAAGGGTGCACGTTTGAGATGCACACTGCAACATGTGCAGGTTCAAGAGGGTTGATTTACAAGTGGGATCACCTCCTAATGGAGGGCTAGATTGCCTCCCCCTCCCCCGTGTCACCCTGGCACAGGGTGCAAGCATATTAAGGGTTGCTGTGAGTGTGAGAGGCTTAGATAATTTTTTTTAGAGGTGAGGGAGCTGACCAGTTAGAGTGTTTACGACAACATTGCTGGTAAATGCCCCAGAAGAATAAAACAACAGAGTGGGTGGGGGAGGTTGTATAAATCATATGAACAGCAGGTTTTTGCGGTCTTTTTCTGGAGGAGGCCCAAAGCACGCTCGGTCGAATCCGCCTTGCCGTACCTTTGCTTGGATTCTCCACCAGTCATTCTGCTGTTTTCGGAGCCACCATTTCGGGATGCCTTGAAGTCTGTCGGGCATGATGCCTGGTAGGAAGGCTCAAACAGGGCGGATTCTCCCTGGGGTGGAGTGGGGCGGGGGAGATGGTTAGCGATAGGAAGGGAGCACTCGGAGCTGGGGAGGGCTAAGAGCCCCTTTTCTTCTTTTTTTGGGGGGTTAGTGATCTGACTGGGGTACGGAACCCAGTGCCAGCGGGTGGGGAGCCCAGCTTTTGTACCTTTTCGGCATGACGGCATGACTACGAGCAAAACACCCGAGTGTGATGGCTTGCTAAGCTGAGTACTTGAAAAACACCAGATGGGCTGGAGGTTGGGAAGGGAGTGGTGCCTGGATTGGAAGGTGGGGATCCAGGGAGGTTTTCTCTCCCCCCCCCCCCCCCCGCGCGGGGAGCGCGCCCGTCTC